>NW_024544204.1:0-149622 GCF_018167655.1 Microtus oregoni
TAGCTGTTGGTAGGGTTCCAAATCCTTTGTTCCATCTTAGTCCCACCATGGTCTCTTAGGCTGAATGCAACATATAGTGTCCTGCATGAATCTCCTGAAACAACACTTACACACAGGACACTCTAGGCTACCTATACAACACAACTTAATACCCAGATTACCCAGAATACCCATGTACTCCCCAGAGTCAAGCCTGTAGACTAACACCAAATGTTCTCATCCTACATGATTTTCTACAACTTGCTGAATTGATCACAGTACTCTAGCCTACATAGACAACCTATAACACATAACAGGTGCCTCTAGGATTCAGTAGGGTGTAAAATCTCACACCACAGCACAGCCCTTCATCTATTCATGTGCTATAGTTAACATTTAGTATTTCTACAATAGTTGTCCTATCTATGGCCACAGGACTAGATGTTCACTATACCATGGCACTCTATACACAAACTTCCCATCCACTCCCCAACGTCTAGTTACTGAAACTCCAAACACAACCCAATATTTCTGTTTTCATGTCATGCAACACATAAATCCCATGCTGCATGCAGTTTGGCACAGATGTCTGGACTCCTAGCCTTGCTGTAATGACCCCTAGAATTCAACAAGGTCCCCATTCCTTGGCCCTAGCCTATGCCAAGCATTTTGTCCTTGGCTGTAGCCTACATCTATGCTCCCATAGGGATGTACCCTAGCCCTGTCTACCCACATCTACTTTCAGAAAGCCTTGTGACACATAAAATACACCAATAAATACACAGACTTCCTGTGGTCTCCTCCTGGGTGAGCCTGGTGTTTACATCCCTATCTGACATTTTATTTTCTGGCGTAACTAGAATGGTCGAACATCCAGTGACCATGACTAGTGTTTCTATGAGTTCCTTGTACTTGATGGCTCTAGGCTTCTGCAGACTCTGGTTCCTCCAACTGACCTTGTCCTAGCCTATTCCTTTGTGCTATATCCAACTTCCATACTCTCAACTTGAACCATTCTACCTTCATTCAATCACAAGTGACATTTAAATGATTAAGCCACCTATCTTTGTCCCTAGACATCCCACATGCTCGGCCTCCAGGGTTTAGCATAGTGAGCAATAACCAACACAAACATGAATACTTGTTTTTCCACATGCAGCCTGACCTACTAGAACCACATTTGCCTTCCATTTGCGAGCTTTCGGCATCTACAGGTTTGAATGTGTGCAGACAAGCTTAGGCCCAGCAACTTCTACTATGCTTTAGTGAACAGCTAGGCTCCCTCTGCACTCAACGTTCTTGCACACATGCCCAGACTGTCCATATCCTCCTACAAAGACTATAGAGGTATGCACCCTTCTGCAGAGATAATTGTTTTCCCAAACTAGTGGAGTCCAGACAATCTAGTGGCATCCCTAGAATAGTGCTAGTTCTCCCTCGCAATGACTTACTTATATCTACCTATCTGTCTATCTATCTATCTATTTTTAATTCGAGAGAAGGCTTCTCTACGTAACTTTGAAGTCTATTTTTGCACTAGCTCTGTAGACCAGGTTGGCTTCACACTCACAGAGATCCTCCTGCCTCTGCCTCCCAAGTGCTATGATTAAAGTCATGCACCACCACCACCCATCCTTGTAGTGACTTCTAACTTTTGTCAATGTCCGAAATCCTTTGCTTCATGTTCTTCTTTGCTATAGGTAAGATCTTGGTTCCTGCATGAAGTTCCTGTTACAACACTTAGCCACAGAACACTGTGTGCTGCCTATACAACCCAACTCTGTACTCAGATTCCCCATGACCTCTCCAGAGTCAGGCCTGTTAATTATCCCTAACATACTCATCATAAATGTTTTTGCACATCCTGCTGAATCTATACCAGTACCCCAGCCTAGACAAACAACTTATACTTCAGAGCAGAGGCCTTCAGGCTTCATCATGGTCCCAAATCTCATACACCCCCAATTTCAGTGCTATAAGGAACAATTAGAGTGCCACTAGTACTTGCCCTATCCACAGGCACAGGACTAGATGTTGACTATACTACCCCTCTCTATACACAAACTTTCTGTGTTCTCTTCCAGGGCCTAGTCTATTGGATATTCCACCACATTACATCCCAATATTTCTGTTTTCGTATCCTGTAGCGTGTAAATCATGAGCCTTAGGCAGTGCCACCATAGTAGCCTGAAATCTTTGTTTGCAGTAATGATCTCTAACTTCAACAAAGTCCTAAATCCTAGTTCCCAGTTTAGTCCCAGTATTTCATCCTTTGCTCTAGCCTACATGGTGTGCTCCTGGGAGGATCATCAGTCGTCGTACCAAACTAAGAATATTGCATACTATATTAATGAACAACCTAGAAAGATATGTCCATGAATGCAATAGTGGTACAAACTTTCTGGGAATGATCAGCTCCTTAAGAGTGAATTTAAGGTCTATTCTATAGAATGCAACACATGCCTGCTGCTGTAAGCTTTGTCGAGAACATATGGTTATGGAGATCCAAGGCCCCAGTATTGAACCTCATACTATTATTTTGTTAAATGAATGAAGTATCAAGCTTCACTCTACATTCATACCTCGATAACTACAGATTAGTGCAGTTCTCAGACCTCCTCAGAGACCTTGGTGCAGTAGATTATGTTTAAAAAAGACATTCAGTACTGGTCATCCTGGAAAAAAAATGAGAGTATGTGCAATGGGATATTTGTAGCCCTCTCTTCAAGACTCAGGTACCATTGCAGGGAGCATTTAAAAAGATTTTATGAGTCTGAGGCTGCAGATGCCAAGAGTGAAATTGTGATCTCAAGACATGACAGAGTCATTGCTCTCACAAATACAGAGCCATCGTGATTGCATGCAAAGGCCTGTGTAAGATGAGGCCAGGTCATATTCCAGTATGCTTGGTGACTAAGCACTCAAATATATGCCAGTAAGGTTTCCATCCACATTAACTCTCACACTTCTCTAGAAGCCACCAACTGTCAGGAGTTTGCCAGTTATACTCTCGAGCCCTCCTACAGTGCATCTTTGACTATGGGGGATGGCTCAGAAGTCTGTACCTCTAACTGACAAACTACTGACAGTTGCTGGCTTCTAGAGAAATGTGACAGTTAATGAAAGGGAATGAAAAACAGGCTCTCATGTACTTGAATACTTACTTAGTTACCAAGAAGTGCAACTGTTTGGGAAATTAGGAGGTGTGACCATGCTGGAATGCATATAGCCTTTGTGGATAATATATGTCACTGAGGGTGGGTTTTGAGGTTTACATTCCCACATCAGGCCTCGTCTCTCTCTCTCTCTACCTACTACTGATGAATCAGTTGGTATGGACTCAACAACAGGCCCAGTGCCGTGTTTGCCTGAATCCTGACATGATGATCATGAATTAATTTCCTAAAATTATAGGCAAGCATCCAATTAACTAGTGATAAAGAGATCCAGAGACCCTTTCAAGTCTCTTGCATCTTGAAGTCCTGAACTGAGATTAGAGTTTAGCTAGAGGGACAGGGTATTGACATATAAGCAGTTGTGGTCAGGAGGTGGCATCTACCCCCCCTTAGCTCACCCATCATTGTCTAATTGTTAGTCTTATCTGGCAAGGTGGTTTGATGGTAGGAATTGTGTGAAATCTCTTTAAGGAGACAAGGTTTTCCTTTGGGTAGAGAACATTGCTTTACATGGCATGAGATTTCTGTAGAAATACTCATTACGTTGACGTCAATGATTTGACTGTTCTGATAGATCAAGCTACACAATTGTCTCATTAGTATATCCTCATTTCTGCTAGGCCTGTTATGTAAGCAGCCCATTCTAAAAGCCCTATTAAAACACAAATTTTTTATAAAGGATAACCAAGGGTAAACCTGTCACTTCAAATTACCATTCCTTTCACTGAGATGTGATCAGTAGATTTGAGTTTGCTGGGTGATTATTGCTCCTGGGGAGATTTCCTTACTTACATTGGATGGTGAGGTATAAAACCAACATTCAAAAAAAGTTGCCAAACAGGAAACATAACAGCTATTTGTGGGGATAACTGTCACTCACACACTTCACCTCAGATAGGTTGAGACATTCATACTGTGAAGTTTTGCCCGGATCTTGCAAAATACATGGATGGTGGAGCACAGTCTTCTTCATCGGTATCTATGAGATTAGATAAATGTAGCAATTTGGATTCAATGCTCCATAATTACCTCTATGAGTCTTACAGTGCATGTGTGGTATGACCCTCAAATCTGTGGGAACCAAAGTCCCTTCTTTGTCATATGGTAACCCAAATTTTCTTCTTTTTATATATCAAACCATATTCCTTTTCTGGCCTCTATCCCTATAGTATACAAAATGTCAGATTTTCCATCTTCAACACCAAAGAGTCTTCTGTGTCATATACCCACCTAAATCAATTTTCTAGGCCTCAACTTGAAATTTGAGTTCAAGGTGTGGTTCATACAATACACGCAATCAAATCCATCTTTATCGTAAATTCATGAAAATTGTTTATCTGCCATCAAACTTTGAAAAACCATAATCTCTCCCATATCATATACCAAAACAATCTCTCTCTCTCTCTCTCTCTCTCTCTCTCTCTCTCTCTCTCCCCCCACTGTTGCTGCCTTCATCCTTATGAGTCCACATCCCTCCTTTTCATCTGCCTATCCACACTACCTCTCTTGCCCTATAGCCAATATTTCTTCCCTAAAACCTTATCAGACACAAATATCTCCCTTTCATTCAACCAAGTGAACTCCCTCTCTCGCCATGTACCCACTATTTCTGGACCCATCCTTCCAAGACACTCATTCCTCCTTAGCCATACACCAAACCTAATACTCTCTCTTATAATGTTTCCACCATTTCTTCCCCCAAACGTTGTGATGGCCCAATCTGCCCCATGTCATGTACTCACCCAAACTCCCTCGCTAGCCATATATCCACCATGTCTGCCCCCATCCTTCTGTGACCCAAATCCTTCTCTTGCCATATGCCCACTGAAAATTCTTCTATTTGCATGTAACCACACAATTTCCTGTCTTGTGATGTAACCACCATTTCTTCCCCCAAACATGTCAGACCCAAATATATCCATGTTTATAAGCCCAACAAAACCCCCTCTCTTGACATATACCCACCCAAACTCTGTTTCATGAAATATACCAATTATTTCTGCCCCAAACCTTAAGAGACCCAAACACCCCCTGGTCATACCGCTACCCAAACTCCTCTCTGGGCATATACCCATCATTTTGCCACCGGCTTTGTGAGACCCTAATCTCTCCATTGTCGTATGCCCATCCAAAGTATTTCTCTTGCTACATACTCACCATTGCTGCCCCTAAAGTGTATAAGACCCAAATCCCTCCCTTGTCATTTACCCAGCATACTCCCTCTGTTGCTATATATCCACAATTTCTGACCCCATCTTTCTGAGACCCTAATCCCACCCTTCATATAATAACCCGAACTCCTCTCTTAACAGATACTCATGATTTCTGCCACCTGAGTATTTGAGAATCAAATCCTTCCCTTGTCATGTACCCACCCAAATGTCTCTTATCATTTACCCATCATTACACTCTCCAAAGTATATGAGATCCAACTCCCTTCCCTGGCATTACCCACCCATATTCCCACTCTTTCCAAGCTCTCACCATTACTGCCCCAAAATTTTGGAGACACAAATCCCTCCCTTGTCTTCTACCCACACAAAATCCCCCTCTTCAAGGCACCCACCATTGATGCCCAAATTTTGGAGACACAAATCCCTCCCTTTTTTCCTACCCACCCAAACTCCCTCTCTTCCATGCACCCACAATTGATGCCCAAACTTTGGAGACCCAAATCCCTCCCGTGTCTTCTACCCACCCAAACTCCCTCTCTTTCCATGCACTCACCATTACTGCTCCAAACATATGGAAACCCAAATCCCTCCCTTGTCTTCTTCCCACCCATACTCCCCCTCTTCCATGCACCCAACATTGTTGCCCAAACCTTTGGAGACCCAAATCCCAACCTTGTCTTCTTCCCACCCGAACTCCCCTCTTCCATGCACCCACCATTGTTGCCCAAACCTTTGGAGACCGAAATCCCTCCCTTGTCTTCTACCCACCCATGCTCCCTTACTTTTCATGCACTCACCATTACTGCCCAAAAATCCCCCTCGTCCAGGCACCCACGAATGATGCCCAAACTTTTGGAGACAAAAATCCCTCCCTTGTCTTCTTCCCACCCAAACTCCCCCTATTCCATGCACCCATCATTGATGCCCAAACCTTTAAAAACACAAATCCCTCCCTTGTCTCCTACACACCCAAATTCCCTTTCTTCCATGCACCCACAAGTGATGCCCAAACCTTTGGAGACACAAATCCCTCCCTTGTTTTCTACCAACCCAAGTTCCCTTTCTTTTCATGCACTCACCATTACTGCCCAAATCCTTTGGAGACACAAATCCCTTCCTTGTCTTCTATCCACCCTAACTCCCCGTCTTCCATGCACCCACCATTGATGACCAATTCTTTGGAGACCCAAATCCCTCCCTTGTCATCTTCCCACCCAAACTCCCTTTCTTTTCATGCCCTCACCATTACTGCCCCAAAAATTTGGAGACCCAAATCCCTCCCTTGTCTTCTTCCCACCCAAACTCCCCGTCTTCCATGCACCCACCATTGATGCCCAAACCTTTGGAGACACAAATCCCTCCCTTGTCTCCTACCCACCAACACTCCCTCTCTTTCCATGCTCTCACCGTTAAAGCCACAAAATTTTGGAGACCCTAATACCTCCCTTGTCTTCTTCCCACACAAACTCGCCTCTTTTATGCACCCACAATTAATGCCCAAACCTTTGTAGACCCAAATCCCTCCCTTGTCTTCTACCAACCCAAACTCCCCCTCTTTCCATGAACCCACTATGACTGTCCCAAACCTAGTGAAGAACAAATCTCTCCATTGCCATTCTCCCACCCATCTTCCCTCTCTTCTCCTATAACCATCATTTTTCCTTCCCTTTCCTGGTTTCGCCTTTAGTCGCTGTAAAAGACACATAGCTTTTCAACTAAATTGAATTTATTTTCAATTTAAGAAATTTATACCAATGCAATTTTCTTTGTCATATTTGGGCATTCCCCGTCTTCATGATGGCCATCTTATTGGCTCTCCCCCTCATCGCCTGCTCCGACCACGCTTGCTTCTCCAGTAGTGTGCACCTCGGCTTCCTTTTCAGGCTCCTCCTCCTTAGGTTCAGGCATTGCAGTAACAGCTTTCACTTTGATTTTCTTCCGTTTGAGGGCAGCTGCCTCTTTGGCCTCCCTCTTTCTCTTGTTCCTCTTCTTTGAGGAGTGCTTCCGGTGTTTGCTTTTCTTGTGTGCCTGGAATGGCAAGAGGTGAACACAAGAATTAGTTAATACAGGGAGAAGTCAGGAGAGGCATGTGAAGGACACTTTGTCGGAAGATGTGAGAATTGATAAGGGATTTATGCCAGGAAGGAGAGAGGTAGTGACTTTAGGTAAGAGTAAATGGGTAGAGGAGGGAGCTCCAGTAGGGTTCGTCAACTCACCTTTCCGCACGACATGTAAGGTGGATACTGCTTTAGAGCTGCCTTTGTCTTCACCATAAGGACTGGCCCATTCGCTGCCATCGGAACATCACTACTGGATGTTGGGAGGTCCATGTCGGACAGTGATACCTTAGGTTCCTTTGCTAGACTCTCCATCACCAAGTCGCGTGAGCGCCTGTTGTTTCTCCCTCGAGGGGCTGTGAACAACTGGCAGAGTAGGGAAGGCCACACCCTCAGACCTGAGTCATCATCAAGGTCTCGACCAATAGTAGGTGAGCTTGTGCTCTGACATCACAAAGCCTGGTTCTGACCCACAAGAATGCCTGGGGAAGGAAGGAACAAATAGTGGACTGTACTACTCCTGACACTTTGATGATAGGGGGAAGATATTGAGAAGGCAAAGAGAGTTTGGGTTTAGATGGAGACTTTGTTTAATATCTCTAAGGCAAATTTTCCACCTCAACCTTTTTTACATATCTACCTTTGTTGTGGTAGAACACATGACAGATCATTTGCTTCTCCAAATTCTTCAACAATACTATCCCTGTCAATGGTTTAGTCCAAAATGTCCGCCTCAATCTTTGGCTAGTATCTTGAATGTCTTCCCTAAAATCATTCCCAAACAACATTCCTACTCCATGGCTTAGCCTGTTGACTGTACACACACACACTCACACACACATACACACACACACACACACACACACACACACACACACACACACACATGAATACTTGCATCTCCACATTCCTCTGTACCTAATGAATATACGCAAACCAGTGTCCATATCTTGTCTGGCTGTGTAGCAACAAATCATGGCCTCCAGGCTTCCACCTTATCCCAAGTCAGGTGACCCAGCCTAGCCTCAATATCTCTTTTACTGTGGTGAGCATACAGCCTCCTTTAATATACTCACTCACCTAAGGAGGCTTTCTACAACCAACAAAAGCCCAGTCCATAACCAGGGTTCTCCTATCTTCTGGTGTCTAGCCTATTGAGAATATCACACAGTATTAGACACTTGATTTTTAACATTCTGTTATGTATAACCTGGAAACCATAAGAAATGTTCAATCTTGGTCTGGACTCCTTGCCTTATAGTAGTGAATTTTAGGCTTCAACATGTTGCAGCCTATTTAGAACATTTTTCCTATATTATAGAGAACATCTGGGCTACAGCCAGATATAATCCTATTTAGATAAACCAACAGGGGTCTTAGAGTTGCCCATACCTCTTCACACCATACCCAGACTTCCTATGTCCCCCTCCAGGATTTATCCAGGTGAAGATATCCATACTCTGTAATTGGTTTTCCATATTCAGTGGAATTTATCCTAGATTGAATAGTCCCTGTCCCATCAAAGAATGGACCCTTGCACTCTGCAGTAGTGATTTTTGGCATGTTTTAGAGACACTAATCTCAAAACACAGCATGATCCCAACAGCTACTACTATTCTGTAGCCAACACTGAGAGTTCCGCAACACTTATCATACCTGTACTGGCTAATGGAATAACCCCACTCCTTATGAAAAGTTATCGTGTCCTCCTAAAGTTCGAACCTAGTGAATATTTCCTGTTCCAAATACTGTTTTTCCACATCCCTCCAAACATAGCTCATATTGATGTGGGATTCCCTTTTGTATATCTATGTATCATTATGATCCATACCAGTAAGGCTCTCACTGGTAGCTGCTGGTTTTCTCCTTCAGCAGCTACATGGCATCTCCCTGACTCTGCCTACTTTCTCTCTATATCTCTGTTCAGATTTCCTGCCTGGCTATATTCTACTAATAGATTGCCCAAAGCATCTTCTTGAATAACCAATTGTAATAAAATATATTCATAGCATATAGGATTCCTAGTCCCATCAAATCCTCCTGTGCTGTAGACAACATATACATTCCCACTGAGACAACCCCAACCTCATCAAACCACAGGATCTCTGGCTGACTACATAATATCACAGCATGCCAAGACTGTCCAAATCCTTCTACAATGCCAAGAGAAGTAAGTGCACCTTTCGAGCAGATAATTCTTTTCCTACTCCAGTAGACTCCAGACCTGATGAAACATCCAGTGAGAACTCTAAAAGAGCTGTTTTCTCACACTTATAGTGACTTTTAGCTGTTTGCTGAGTTCCAAACCCTAGGCTCCATCTTAGTCCTACCGTGCTTTGATAGATAGTTCTAAGCTTCTGCTGGCACTTTCCCTCCAACTGGCCTTGTCCTAGCACATTCTTTTGTGCTGTATCCAGCATCTACATTCCCAACAGTAACCATCCTACCTGAATCCATCTGCAGGATGATTCCGATGCCTAAACCACTTCATTATATAACCAGACATCCCACAACCACCAGGACCCAACTTTAGCCAATTGAGTAACCCACTACACACAAGTGAATATTTGATTTTCCACATGCTGTCTGACTTACAGCTGCCTCATGTGCCTTGCATTTGCAAATTTTAGGCCTGTGAAGGTTTTCAAAGCCTTCAGCCAAGACTAGGTCCAGCAACTCCTTCTTTGGTATAGTCAACAGTTAGGCTCCGCTGAATTTAACACACCTACACCCATGCATGAAATAGTTGCCCTGCTTTCACAACTCCATTTCCAATCCAGACTTTCCATATCTTCCCCAAAACCAAGCCCAGAATATTTCCCCTACCAGATAGCGTTTCCCCATATGCCAACAAACAGATCATAAGTCACTACAAGTGTCCAAGTCTAGTTTTTGCCACTGATATTCTTGCATGTTGTAGTAATGCTCACAGGATTCAACAGAGTTCCAAATGTGAGGGCCGAATCCCAGCATCTACTCCTGTCCTCCAACCAACATACATTGTCCTACAAGGACCTGCGCTGCTTGAATCTACATATAGTACTCATTTTGCTAACTATCTTACCCGAATCCAAATTCTGTATTCCTGAGTCCTCCACCATGGTATGGCCTGGTAAGTACTCACTCCCTCACAACCAGATATTTCATATTCTATCTCTATCTGGATCTAGCCTCTTTCCCAAAGTCATTATACAAATTTAGTTTGATCACCTAAGTAGCAATATCTAGGCTTCTATAATTTCGGAAATCCCATGTCTTGGCCTTCCACGTGTGCGATTGCCGACATACATGCAGCAGACAAGTTGCTACCTTCACCCACCCACAGTACCCTCTGTGTTACCTGCAGCACCCTACTCTACCACATTCCTAATGTTCTCCTCCAGGAACTGGCTTCTTATATAAGCCACCAACCAATACTTGTTTTACATATCCATCTGCATCTAGCTTGAGTTTAACAGCCAGCACCCCTGCATAATCTGGCTGTTTGCCTCTTGATTCAAGGGTCTTCTAGGGAGTATGGTCCCAAATAACTCAGCTCAGACTATTCTCAGGAATCCTCCTTTTCTGTCGTGAACATCTAGTCTTTGCTAGCACTTACACTGCACTAATACATCCACGGGACACTTTAGGTACAGTATAGAGCATTATTCCTTATTCAGATTTTCTATGTCTTCCCAGGTTTTAACTTGTTTAGTTTAGTTACCCACTCAGTACTTTGTACATAGAGGGCTTGATCTACCCAAGTTGCAACAACCAGTGTCCTGGTCTTCTCCAGCTGCCTCTATAGCAAACTCCGGCATTCTTAGACCCATCAACTTTTTCTGTGCTGTTGACAGCATCTAGATTCCCACAAAGACTATCAGTCTCTCATAGAACCAGAGGAGTTGTGGCTGCCCTACATGACCATTCTATCCCCAGACTATCAGAATACTCCTCCATCGTCTAGATTTCAGAGCACTGCTCTGCATCCTATCATCGTTTTTCTAATCCAGTGGAGTCCAGACTGGATGGAACATCCAGTGTCATCCCTAGATTTCAATAGTAGTGACTTCTAGCTGTTGGTAGGGTTCCAAATCCTTTGTTCCATCTTAGTCCCACCATGGTCTCTTAGGCTGAATGCAACATATAGTGTCCTGCATGAATCTCCTGAAACAACACTTACACACAGGACACTCTAGGCTACCTATACAACACAACTTAATACCCAGATTACCCAGAATACCCATGTACTCCCCAGAGTCAAGCCTGTAGACTAACACCAAATGTTCTCATCCTACATGATTTTCTACAACTTGCTGAATTGATCACAGTACTCTAGCCTACATAGACAACCTATAACACATAACAGGTGCCTCTAGGATTCAGTAGGGTGTAAAATCTCACACCACAGCACAGCCCTTCATCTATTCATGTGCTATAGTTAACATTTAGTATTTCTACAATAGTTGTCCTATCTATGGCCACAGGACTAGATGTTCACTATACCATGGCACTCTATACACAAACTTCCCATCCACTCCCCAACGTCTAGTTACTGAAACTCCAAACACAACCCAATATTTCTGTTTTCATGTCATGCAACACATAAATCCCATGCTGCATGCAGTTTGGCACAGATGTCTGGACTCCTAGCCTTGCTGTAATGACCCCTAGAATTCAACAAGGTCCCCATTCCTTGGCCCTAGCCTATGCCAAGCATTTTGTCCTTGGCTGTAGCCTACATCTATGCTCCCATAGGGATGTACCCTAGCCCTGTCTACCCACATCTACTTTCAGAAAGCCTTGTGACACATAAAATACACCAATAAATACACAGACTTCCTGTGGTCTCCTCCTGGGTGAGCCTGGTGTTTACATCCCTATCTGACATTTTATTTTCTGGCGTAACTAGAATGGTCGAACATCCAGTGACCATGACTAGTGTTTCTATGAGTTCCTTGTACTTGATGGCTCTAGGCTTCTGCAGACTCTGGTTCCTCCAACTGACCTTGTCCTAGCCTATTCCTTTGTGCTATATCCAACTTCCATACTCTCAACTTGAACCATTCTACCTTCATTCAATCACAAGTGACATTTAAATGATTAAGCCACCTATCTTTGTCCCTAGACATCCCACATGCTCGGCCTCCAGGGTTTAGCATAGTGAGCAATAACCAACACAAACATGAATACTTGTTTTTCCACATGCAGCCTGACCTACTAGAACCACATTTGCCTTCCATTTGCGAGCTTTCGGCATCTACAGGTTTGAATGTGTGCAGACAAGCTTAGGCCCAGCAACTTCTACTATGCTTTAGTGAACAGCTAGGCTCCCTCTGCACTCAACGTTCTTGCACACATGCCCAGACTGTCCATATCCTCCTACAAAGACTATAGAGGTATGCACCCTTCTGCAGAGATAATTGTTTTCCCAAACTAGTGGAGTCCAGACAATCTAGTGGCATCCCTAGAATAGTGCTAGTTCTCCCTCGCAATGACTTACTTATATCTACCTATCTGTCTATCTATCTATCTATTTTTAATTCGAGAGAAGGCTTCTCTACGTAACTTTGAAGTCTATTTTTGCACTAGCTCTGTAGACCAGGTTGGCTTCACACTCACAGAGATCCTCCTGCCTCTGCCTCCCAAGTGCTATGATTAAAGTCATGCACCACCACCACCCATCCTTGTAGTGACTTCTAACTTTTGTCAATGTCCGAAATCCTTTGCTTCATGTTCTTCTTTGCTATAGGTAAGATCTTGGTTCCTGCATGAAGTTCCTGTTACAACACTTAGCCACAGAACACTGTGTGCTGCCTATACAACCCAACTCTGTACTCAGATTCCCCATGACCTCTCCAGAGTCAGGCCTGTTAATTATCCCTAACATACTCATCATAAATGTTTTTGCACATCCTGCTGAATCTATACCAGTACCCCAGCCTAGACAAACAACTTATACTTCAGAGCAGAGGCCTTCAGGCTTCATCATGGTCCCAAATCTCATACACCCCCAATTTCAGTGCTATAAGGAACAATTAGAGTGCCACTAGTACTTGCCCTATCCACAGGCACAGGACTAGATGTTGACTATACTACCCCTCTCTATACAAAAACTTTCTGTGTTCTCTTCCAGGGCCTAGTCTATTGGATATTCCACATACATCCCAATATTTCTGTTTTCGTATCCTGTAGCGTGTAAATCATGAGCCTTAGGCAGTGCCACCATAGTAGCCTGAAATCTTTGCTTGCAGTAATGATCTCTAACTTCAACAAAGTCCTAAATCCTAGTTCCCAGTTTAGTCCCAGTATTTCATCCTTTGCTCTAGCCTACATGGTGTGCTCCTGGGAGGATCATCAGTCGTCGTACCAAACTAAGAATATTGCATACTATATTAATGAACAACCTAGAAAGATATGTCCATGAATGCAATAGTGGTACAAACTTTCTGGGAATGATCAGCTCCTTAAGAGTGAATTTAAGGTCTATTCTATAGAATGCAACACATGCCTGCTGCTGTAAGCTTTGTCGAGAACATATGGTTATGGAGATCCAAGGCCCCAGTATTGAACCTCATACTATTATTTTGTTAAATGAATGAAGTATCAAGCTTCACTCTACATTCATACCTCGATAACTACAGATTAGTGCAGTTCTCAGACCTCCTCAGAGTCCTTGGTGCAGTAGATTATGTTTAAAAAAGACATTCAGTACTGGTCATCCTGGAAAAAAAATGAGAGTATGTGCAATGGGATATTTGTAGCCCTCTCTTCAAGACTCAGGTACCATTGCAGGGAGCATTTAAAAAGATTTTATGAGTCTGAGGCTGCAGATGCCAAGAGTGAAATTGTGATCTCAAGACATGACAGAGTCATTGCTCTCACAAATACAGAGCCATCGTGATTGCATGCAAAGGCCTGTGTAAGATGAGGCCAGGTCATATTCCAGTATGCTTGGTGACTAAGCACTCAAATATATGCCAGTAAGGTTTCCATCCACATTAACTCTCACACTTCTCTAGAAGCCACCAACTGTCAGGAGTTTGCCAGTTATACTCTCGAGCCCTCCTACAGTGCATCTTTGACTATGGGGGATGGCTCAGAAGTCTGTACCTCTAACTGACAAACTACTGACAGTTGCTGGCTTCTAGAGAAATGTGACAGTTAATGAAAGGGAATGAAAAACAGGCTCTCATGTACTTGAATACTTACTTAGTTACCAAGAAGTGCAACTGTTTGGGAAATTAGGAGGTGTGACCATGCTGGAATGCATATAGCCTTTGTGGATAATATATGTCACTGAGGGTGGGTTTTGAGGTTTACATTCCCACATCAGGCCTCGTCTCTCTCTCTCTCTACCTACTACTGATGAATCAGTTGGTATGGACTCAACAACAGGCCCAGTGCCGTGTTTGCCTGAATCCTGACATGATGATCATGAATTAATTTCCTAAAATTATAGGCAAGCATCCAATTAACTAGTGATAAAGAGATCCAGAGACCCTTTCAAGTCTCTTGCATCTTGAAGTCCTGAACTGAGATTAGAGTTTAGCTAGAGGGACAGGGTATTGACATATAAGCAGTTGTGGTCAGGAGGTGGCATCTACCCCCCCTTAGCTCACCCATCATTGTCTAATTGTTAGTCTTATCTGGCAAGGTGGTTTGATGGTAGGAATTGTGTGAAATCTCTTTAAGGAGACAAGGTTTTCCTTTGGGTAGAGAACATTGCTTTACATGGCATGAGATTTCTGTAGAAATACTCATTACGTTGACGTCAATGATTTGACTGTTCTGATAGATCAAGCTACACAATTGTCTCATTAGTATATCCTCATTTCTGCTAGGCCTGTTATGTAAGCAGCCCATTCTAAAAGCCCTATTAAAACACAAATTTTTTATAAAGGATAACCAAGGGTAAACCTGTCACTTCAAATTACCATTCCTTTCACTGAGATGTGATCAGTAGATTTGAGTTTGCTGGGTGATTATTGCTCCTGGGGAGATTTCCTTACTTACATTGGATGGTGAGGTATAAAACCAACATTCAAAAAAAGTTGCCAAACAGGAAACATAACAGCTATTTGTGGGGATAACTGTCACTCACACACTTCACCTCAGATAGGTTGAGACATTCATACTGTGAAGTTTTGCCCGGATCTTGCAAAATACATGGATGGTGGAGCACAGTCTTCTTCATCGGTATCTATGAGATTAGATGAATGTAGCAATTTGGATTCAATGCTCCATAATTACCTCTATGAGTCTTACAGTGCATGTGTGGTATGACCCTCAAATCTGTGGGAACCAAAGTCCCTTCTTTGTCATATGGTAACCCAAATTTTCTTCTTTTTATATATCAAACCATATTCCTTTTCTGGCCTCTATCCCTATAGTATACAAAATGTCAGATTTTCCATCTTCAACACCAAAGAGTCTTCTGTGTCATATACCCACCTAAATCAATTTTCTAGGCCTCAACTTGAAATTTGAGTTCAAGGTGTGGTTCATACAATACACGCAATCAAATCCATCTTTATCGTAAATTCATGAAAATTGTTTATCTGCCATCAAACTTTGAAAAACCATAATCTCTCCCATATCATATACCAAAACAATCTCTCTCTCTCTCTCTCTCTCTCTCTCTCTCTCTCTCTCTCTCTCCCCCCACTGTTGCTGCCTTCATCCTTATGAGTCCACATCCCTCCTTTTCATCTGCCTATCCACACTACCTCTCTTGCCCTATAGCCAATATTTCTTCCCTAAAACCTTATCAGACACAAATATCTCCCTTTCATTCAACCAAGTGAACTCCCTCTCTCGCCATGTACCCACTATTTCTGGACCCATCCTTCCAAGACACTCATTCCTCCTTAGCCATACACCAAACCTAATACTCTCTCTTATAATGTTTCCACCATTTCTTCCCCCAAACGTTGTGATGGCCCAATCTGCCCCATGTCATGTACTCACCCAAACTCCCTCGCTAGCCATATATCCACCATGTCTGCCCCCATCCTTCTGTGACCCAAATCCTTCTCTTGCCATATGCCCACTGAAAATTCTTCTATTTGCATGTAACCACACAATTTCCTGTCTTGTGATGTAACCACCATTTCTTCCCCCAAACATGTCAGACCCAAATATATCCATGTTTATAAGCCCAACAAAACCCCCTCTCTTGACATATACCCACCCAAACTCTGTTTCATGAAATATACCAATTATTTCTGCCCCAAACCTTAAGAGACCCAAACACCCCCTGGTCATACCGCTACCCAAACTCCTCTCTGGGCATATACCCATCATTTTGCCACCGGCTTTGTGAGACCCTAATCTCTCCATTGTCGTATGCCCATCCAAAGTATTTCTCTTGCTACATACTCACCATTGCTGCCCCTAAAGTGTATAAGACCCAAATCCCTCCCTTGTCATTTACCCAGCATACTCCCTCTGTTGCTATATATCCACCATTTCTGACCCCATCTTTCTGAGACCCTAATCCCACCCTTCATATAATAACCCGAACTCCTCTCTTAACAGATACTCATGATTTCTGCCACCTGAGTATTTGAGAATCAAATCCTTCCCTTGTCATGTACCCACCCAAATGTCTCTTATCATTTACCCATCATTACACTCTCCAAAGTATATGAGATCCAACTCCCTTCCCTGGCATTACCCACCCATATTCCCACTCTTTCCAAGCTCTCACCATTACTGCCCCAAAATTTTGGAGACACAAATCCCTCCCTTGTCTTCTACCCACACAAAATCCCCCTCTTCAAGGCACCCACCATTGATGCCCAAATTTTGGAGACACAAATCCCTCCCTTTTTTCCTACCCACCCAAACTCCCTCTCTTCCATGCACCCACAATTGATGCCCAAACTTTGGAGACCCAAATCCCTCCCGTGTCTTCTACCCACCCAAACTCCCTCTCTTTCCATGCACTCACCATTACTGCTCCAAACATATGGAAACCCAAATCCCTCCCTTGTCTTCTTCCCACCCATACTCCCCCTCTTCCATGCACCCAACATTGTTGCCCAAACCTTTGGAGACCCAAATCCCAACCTTGTCTTCTTCCCACCCGAACTCCCCTCTTCCATGCACCCACCATTGTTGCCCAAACCTTTGGAGACCGAAATCCCTCCCTTGTCTTCTACCCACCCATGCTCCCTTACTTTTCATGCACTCACCATTACTGCCCAAAAATCCCCCTCGTCCAGGCACCCACGAATGATGCCCAAACATTTGGAGACAAAAATCCCTCCCTTGTCTCCTACACACCCAAACTCCCTTTCTTCCATGCACCCACAAGTGATGCCCAAACCTTTGGAGACACAAATCCCTCCCTTGTCTTCTACCAACCCAAGTTCCCTTTCTTTTCATGCACTCACCATTACTGCCCAAATCCTTTGGAGACACAAATCCCTTCCTTGTCTTCTATCCACCCTAACTCCCTCTCTTCCATGCACCCACCATTGATGACCAATTCTTTGGAGACCCAAATCCCTCCCTTGTCTTCTTCCCACCCAAACTCCCCGTCTTCCATGCACCCACCATTGATGCCCAAACCTTTGGAGACACAAATCCCTCCCTTGTCTCCTACCCACCAAAACTCCCTCTCTTTCCATGCTCTCACCGTTAAAGCCACAAAATTTTGGAGACCCTAATCCCTCCCTTGTCTTCTTCCCACACAAACTCGCCTCTTTTATGCACCCACAATTAATGCCCAAACCTTTGTAGACCCAAATCCCTCCCTTGTCTTCTACCAACCCAAACTCCCCCTCTTTCCATGAACCCACTATGACTGTCCCAAACCTAGTGAAGAACAAATCTCTCCATTGCCATTCACCCACCCATCTTCCCTCTCTTCTCCTATAACCATCATGTTTCCTTCCCTTTCCTGGTTTCGCCTTTAGTCACTGTAAAAGACACATAGCTTTTCAACTAAATTGAATTTATTTTCAATTTAAGAAATTTATACCAATGCAATTTTCTATGTCATATTTGGGCATTCCCCGTCTTCATGATAGCCATCTTATTGGCTCTCCCCCTCATTGGCTGCTGCGACCACGCTTGCTTCTCCAGTAGTGTGCACCTCGGCTTCCTTTTCAGGCTCCTCCTCCTTAGGTTCAGGCATTGCAGTAACAGCTTTCACTTTGATTTTCTTCCGTTCGAGGGCAGCTGCCTCTTCGGCCTCCCTCTTTCTCTTGTTCCTCTTCTTTGAGGAGTGCTTCCGGTGTTTGCTCTTCTTGTGTGCCTGGAATGGCAAGAGGTGAACACAAGAATTAGTTAATAGAGGGAGAAGTCAGGAGAGGCATGTGAAGGACACTTTGTCGGAAGAGGTGAGAATTGATAAGGGATTTATGCCAGGAAGGAGAGAGGTAGTGACTTTAGGTAAGAGTAAATGAGTAGAGGAGGGAGCTCCAGTAGGGTTCGTCAACTCACCTTTCTGCACGACATGTAAGGTGGATACTGCTTTAGAGCTGCCTTTGTCTTCACCATAAGGATTGGCCCATTCGCTGCCATCGGAACATCACTACTGGATGTTGGGAGGTCCATGTCGGACAGTGATTCCTTAGGTTCCTTTGCTAGACTCTCCATCACCAAGTCGCGTGAGCGCGTGTTGTTTCTCCCTCGAGGGGCTGTGAACAACTGGCAGAGTAGGGAAGGCCACACCCTCAGACCTGAGTCATCATCAAGGTCTCGACCAATAGTAGGTGAGCTTGTGCTCTGACATCACAAAGCCTGGTTCTGACCCACAAGAATGCCTGGGGAAGGAAGGAACAAATAGTGGACTGTACCACTCCTGACACTTTGATGATAGGGGGAAGATATTGAGAAGGCAAAGAGAGTTTGGGTTTAGATGGAGACTTTGTTTAATATCTCTAAGGCAAATTTTCCACCTCAACCTTTTTTACATATCTACCTTTGTTGTGGTAGAACACATGACAGATCATTTGCTTCTCCAAATTCTTCAACAATACTATCCCTGTCAATGGTTTAGTCCAAAATGTCCGCCTCAATCTTTGGCTAGTATCTTGAATGTCTTCCCTAAAATCATTCCCAAATAACATTCCTAATCCATGGCTTAGCCTGTTGACCGTACACACACACACACACACTCACACACACATTCACACACACACACAGACACACACACACGAATACTTGCATCTCCACATTCCTCTGTACCTAAAGAATATACGCAAACCAGTGTCCATATCTTGTCTGGCTGTGTAGCAACAAATCATGGCCTCCAGGCTTCCACCTTATACCAAGTCAGGTGACCCAGCCTAGCCTCAATATCTCTTTTACTGTGGTGAGCATACAGCCTCCTTTAATATACTCACTCACCTAAGTAGGCTTTCTAAAACCAACATAAACCCAGTCCATAACCAGGGTTCTCCTATCTTCTGGTGTCTAGCCTATTGAGAATATCACACAGTATTAGACACTTGATTTTTAACATTCTGTTATGTATAACCTGGAAACCATAAGAAATGTTCAATCTTGGTCTGGACTCCTTGCCTTATAGTAGTGAATTTTAGGCTTCAACATGTTGCAGCCTATTTAGAACATTTTTCCTATATTATAGAGAACATCTGGGCTACAGCCAGATATAATCCTATTTAGATAAACCAACAGGGGTCTTAGAGTTGCCCATACCTCTTCACACCATACCCAGACTTCCTATGTCCCCCTCCAGGATTTATCCAGGTGAAGATATCCATACTCTGTAATTGGTTTTCCATATTCAGTGGAATTTATCCTAGATTGAATAGTCCCTGTCCCATCAAAGAATGGACCCTTGCACTCTGCAGTAGTGATTTGTGGCATGTTTTAGGGACACAAATCTCAAAACACAGCATGATCCCACCAGCTACTACTATTCTGTAGCCAACACTGAGAGTTCCCCAACACTTATCATACCTGTACTGGCTAATGGAATAACCCCACTCCTTATGAAAAGTTATCGTGTCCTCCTAAAGTTCGAACCTAGTGAATATTTCCTGTTCCAAATACTGTTTTTCCACATCCCTCCAAACATAGCTCATATTGATGTGGGATTCCCTTTTGTATATCTATGTATCATTATGATCCATACCAGTAAGGCTCTCACTGGTAGCTGCTGGTTTTCTCCTTCAGCAGCTACATGGCATCTCCCTGACTCTGCCTACTTTCTCTCTATATCTCTGTTCAGATTTCCTGCCTGGCTATATTCTACTAATCGATTGCCCAAAGCATCTTCTTGAATAACCAATGGTAATAAAACATATTCATAGCATATAGGATTCCTAGTCCCATCAAATCCTCCTGTGCTGTAGACAACATATACATTCCCACTGAGACAACCCCAACCTCATCAAACCACAGGATCTCTGGCTGACTACATAATATCACAGCATGCCAAGACTGTCCAAATCCTTCTACAATGCCAAGAGAAGTAAGTGCACCTTTCGAGCAGATAATTCTTTTCCTACTCCAGTAGAGTCCAGACCTGATGAAACATCCAGTGAGAACTCTAAAAGAGCTGTTTTCTCACACTTACAGTGACTTTTGGCTGTTTGCTGAGTTCCAAACCCTAGGCTCCATCTTAGTCCTACCGTGCTTTGATAGATAGTTCTAAGCTTCTGCTGGCACTTTCCCTCCAACTGGCCTTGTCCTAGCACATTCTTTTGTGCTGTATCCAGCATCTACATTCCCAACAGTAACCATCCTACCTTAATCCATCTGCAGGATGATACCGATGCCTAAACCACTTCATTATACAACCAGACATCCCACAACCACCAGGACCCAACTTTAGCCAATTGAGTAACCCACTACACACAAATGAATATTTGATTTTCCACTTGCTGTCTGACTTACAGCTGCCTCATGTGCCTTGCATTTGCAAATTTTAGGCCTGTGAAGGTTTTCAAAGCCTTCAGCCAAGACTAGGTCCAGCAACTCCTTCTTTGGTATAGTCAACAGTTAGGCTCCCCTGAATTTAACACACCTACACCCATGCATCAAATAGTTGCCCTGCTTTCACAACTCCATTTCCAATCCAGACTTTCCATATCTTCCCCAAAGACCAAGCCCAGAATATTTCCCTTACCAGATAGCGTTTCCCCATATGCCAACAAACAGATCATAAGTCACTACAAGTGTCCAAGTCTAGTTTTTGCCACTGATATTCTTGCATGTTGTAGTAATGCTCACAGGATTCAACAGAGTTCCAAATGCGAGGGCTTAATCCCAGCATCTACTCCTGTCCTCCAACCAACATACATTGTCCTACAAGGACCTGCGCTGCTTGAATCTACATATAGTACTCATTTTGCTATCTTACCCGAATCCAAATTCTGTATTCCTGAGTCCTCCACCATGGTATGGCCTGGTTAGTACTCACTCCCTCACAACCAGATATTTCATATTCTATCTCTTCCTGGATCTAGACTCTTTCCCAAAGTCATTATACAAATTTAGTTTGATCACCTAAGTAGCAATATCTAGGCTTCTATAATTTCGGAAATCCCATGTCTTGGCCTTCCACGTGTGCGATTGCCGACATACATGCAGCAGACAAGTTGCTACCTTCACCCACCCACAGTACCCTCTGTGTTACCTGCAGCACCCTACTCTACCACATTCCTAATGTTCTCCTCCAGGAACTGGCTTCTTATATAAGCCACCAACCAATACTTGTTTTCCATATCCATCTGCATCTAGCTTGAGTTTAACAGCCAGCACCCCTGCATAATCTGGCTGTTTGCCTCTTGAGTCAAGGGTCTTCTCGGGAGTATGGTCCCAAATAACTCAGCTCAGACTATTCTCAGGAATCCTCCTTTTCTGTCGTGAACATCTAGTCTTTGCTAGCACTTACCCTGAACTAATACATCCACGGGACACTTTAGGTACAGTATAGAGCATTAATCCTCATTCAGATTTTCTCTGTCTTCCCAGGTTTTAACTTGTTTAGTTTAGTTACCCACTCAGTACTTTGTACATAGAGGGCTTGATCTACCCAAGTTGCAACAACCAGTGTCCTGGTCTTCTCCAGCTGCCTCTATAGCAATCTCCGGCATTCTTAGACCCATCAACTTTTTCTGTGCTGTTGACAGCATCTAGATTCCCACAAAGACTATCAGTCTCTCATAGAACCAGAGGAGTTGTGGCTGCCCTACATGACCATTCTATCCCCAGACTATCAGAATACTCCTCCATCGTCTAGATTTCAGAGCACTGCTCTGCATCCTATCATTGTTTTTCTAATCCAGTGGAGTCCAGACTGGATGGAACATCCAGTGTCATCCCTAGATTTCAATAGTAGTGACTTCTAGCTGTTGGTAGGGTTCCAAATCCTTTGTTCCATCTTAGTCCCACCATGGTCTCTTAGGCTGAATGCAACATATAGTGTCCTGCATGAATCTCCTGAAACAACACTTACACAAAGGACACTCTAGGCTACCTATACAACACAACTTAATACCCAGATTACCCAGAATACCCATGTACTCCCCAGAGTCAAGCCTGTAGACTAAGACCAAATGTACTCATCATACATGATTTTCTACAACTTGCTGAATTGATCACAGTACTCTAGCCTACATAGACAAACTATAACACATAATAGGTGCCTCTAGGATTCAGTAGGGTGTAAAATCTCACACCCCAGCACAGCCCTCCATCTATTCATGTGCTATAATTAACATTTAGTATTTCTACAATAGTTATCCTATCTATGGCCACAGGACTAGATGTTCACTATACCATGGCACTCTATACACAAACTTCCCATCTACTCCCCAGAATCTAGTTACTGAAACTCCAAACACAACCCAATATTTCTGTTTTCATGTCATGCATAACATAAATCCCATGCTGCACGCAGTTTGGCACAGATGTCTGGACTCCTAGCCTTGCTGTAATGACCCCTAGAATTCAACAAGGTCCCCATTCCTTGGCCCTAGCCTATGCGAAGCATTTTGTCCTTGGCTGTAGCCTAAAACTATGCTCCCATAGGGACGTACCCTAGCCCTGTCTACCCACATCTACTTTCAGAAAGCCTTGTGACACATAAAATACACCAATAAATACACAGACTTCCTGTGGTCTCCTCCTGGGTGAGCCTGGTGTTTACATCCATATCTGACATTTTATTTTCTGGCGTAACTAGAATGGTCGAACATCCAGTGACCATGACTAGTGTGGCTATGAGTTCCTTGTACTTGATGGCTCTAGGCTTCTGCAGACTCTGGTTCCTCCAACTGACCTTGTCCTAGCCTATTCCTTTGTGCTATATCCAACTTCCATACTCTCAACTTGAACCATTCTACCTTCATTCAATCACAAGTGACATTTAAATGATTAAGCCACCTATCTTTGTCCCTAGACATCCCACATGCTCGGCCTCCAGGGTTTAGAATAGTGAGTAATAACCAACACAAACATGAATACTTGTTTTTCCACATGCGGCCTGACCTACCTGAAACACATTTGCCTTCCATTTGTGAGCTTTAGGCATCTACAGGATTGAAATAGTGCAGACAAGCTTAGTCCCTACAACTTCTACTATGCTTTAGTGAACAGCTAGGCTCCCTCTGCACTCAACGTTCTTGCACACATGCCCAGCCTGTCCATATCTCCTATAAAGTCGATAGAGGTATGCACCCTTCTGCAAAGATAATTGTTTTCCCAAACTAGTGGAGTCCAGACCATCTAGTGGCATCCCTAGAATAGTGCTTGTTCTCACTCGCAATGACTTACTTATATCTACCTATCTGTCTATCTATCTATCTATTTTTAATCTGAGGGAAGGCTTCTCTATGTAACTTTGAAGTCTATGTTTGCACTCGCTCTGTAGACCAGGTTGGCTTCACACTTACAGAGATCTTCCTGCCTCTGCCTCCCAAGTGCTATGATTAAAGTCATGCACCACCACCACCCATCCTTATAGTGACTTCTAACTTTTGTCAATGTACAAAATCCTTTGCTTCAGACTAGTACTACCATGTTCTTCTTTGCTATAGGTAAGATCTTGGTTCCTGCATGAAGTTCCTGTTACAACACTTAGCCACAGAACACTGTGTGCTGCCTATACAACCCAACTCTGTACTCAGATTCCCCATGACCTCTCCAGAGTCAGGCCTGTTAATTATCCCTAACATACTCATCATAAATGTTTTTGCACATCCTGCTGAATCTATACCAGTACCCCAGCCTAGACAAACAACTTATACTTCAGAGCAGAGGCCTTCAGGCTTCATCATGGTCCCAAATCTCATACACCCCCAATTTCAGTGCTATAAGGAACAATTAGAGTGCCACTAGTACTTGCCCTATCCACAGGCACAGGACTAGATGTTGACTATACTACCACTCTCTATACACAAACTTTCTGTTTTCTCTTCCAGGGCCTAGTCTATTGGATATTCCACATACATCCCAATATTTCTGTTTTCATATCCTGTAGCGTGTAAATCATGAGCCTTAGGCAGTGCCACCATAGTAGCCTGAAATCTTTGCTTGCAGTAATGATCTCTAACTTCAACAAAGTCCTAAATCCTAGTTCCCAGTTTAGTCCCAGTATTTCATCCTTTGCTCTAGCCTACATGGTGTGCTCCTGGGAGGATCATCAGTCATCGTACCAAACTAAGAATATTGCATACTATATTAATGAACAACCTAGAAAGATATGTCCATGAATGCAATAGTGGTACAAACTTTCTGGGAATAATCAGCTCCTTAAGAGTGAATTTAAGGTCTACTCTATAGAAAGCAACACATGCCTGCTGCTGTAAGCTTTGTCGAGAACACATGGTTATGGAGATCCAAGGTCCCAGTATTGAACCTCATACTATTATTTTGTTAAATGAATGAAGTATCAAGCTTCACTCTACATTCATACCTCGATAACTACAGATTAGTGCAGTTCTCAGACCTCCTCAGAGATCTTGGTGCAGTAGATTATGTTTAAAAAAGACATTCACAACTGGTCATCCTGGAAAAAATATGAGAGTATGTGCAATGGGATATTTGTAGCCCTCTCTTCAAGACTCAGGTACCATTGCAGGGAGCATTTAAAAAGATTTTATGAGTCTGAGGCTGCAGATGCCAAGAGTGAAATTGTGATCTCAAGACATGACAGAGTCATTGCTCTCACAAATACAGAGCAATCGTGATTGCATGCAAAGGCCTGTGTAAGATGAGGCCAGGTCATATTCCAGTATGCTTGGTGACTAAGCACTCAAATATATGCCAGTATGTTTTCCATCCACATTAACTCTCACACTTCTCTAGAAGCCACCAACTGTCAGGAGTATGCCAGTTAGACTCTCGAGCACTCCTACAGTGCATCTTTGACTATGGGGGATGGCTCAGAAGTCTGTACCTCTAACTGACAAACTACTGACAGTTGGTGGCTTCTAGAGAAATGTGACAGTTAATGAAAGGGAATGAAAAACAGGCTCTCATGTACTTGAATACTTACTTAGTTACCAAGAAGTGCAACTGTTTGGGAAATTAGGAGGTGTGACCATGCTGGAATGGAAATAGCCTTTGTGGCAAATATATGTCACTGAGGGTGGGATTTGAGGTTTACATTCCCACATCAGGCCTCGTCTCTCTCTCTCTCTACCTACTACTGATGAATCAGTTGGTATGGACTCAACAACAGGCCCAGTGCCATGTTTGCCTGAATCCTGACATGATGATCATGAATTTATTTCCTAAAATTATAGGCAAGCATCCAATTAACTAGTGATAAAGAGATCCAGAGGCCCTTTCAAGTCTCTTGCGTCTTGAAGTCCTGAACTGAGATTAGAGTTTAGCTAGAGGGACAGGGTATTGACATATAAGCAGTTGTGGTCAGAGGGGGCATCTACCCTCCCTTTGCTCACCCATCATTGTCTAATTGTTAGTCTTATCTGGCAAGGTGGTTTGATAGTAGGAATTGTGTGAAATCTCTTTAAGGAGACAAGGTTTTCTTTTGGGTAGAGAACATTGCTTTACCTGGCATGAGATTTTTGTAGAAATACTCATTACGTTGACGTCAATGATTTGACTGTTCTGATAGATCAAGCTACACAATTGTCTCATTAGTATATCCTCATTTCTGCTAGGCCTGTTATGTAAGCAGCCCATTCTAAAAGCCCTATTAAAACACAAATTTTTTATAAAGGATAACCAAGGGTAAACCTGTCACTTCAAATTACCATTCCTTTCACTGAGATGTGATCAGTAGATTTGAGTTTGCTGGGTGATTATTGCTCCTGGGGAGATTTCCTTACTTACATTGGATGGTGAGGTATAAAACCAACATTCAAAAAAAGTTGCCAAACAGGAAACATAACAGCTATTTGTGGGGATAACTGTCACTCACACACTTCACCTCAGATAGGTTGAGACATTCATACTGTGAAGTTTTGCCCGGATCTTGCAAAATACATGGATGGTGGAGCACAGTCTTCTTCATCCGTATCTATGAGATTAGATAAATGTAGCAATTTGGATTCAATGCTCCATAATTACCTCTATGAGTCTTACAGTGCATGTGTGGTATGACCCTCAAATCTGTGGGAACCAAAGTCCCTTCTTTGTCATATGCTAACCCAAATTTTCTTCTTTTTATATATCAAACCATATTCCTTTTCTGGCCTCTATCCCTATAGTATACAAAATGTCAGATATTCCATCTTCAACACCAAAGAGTCTTCTGTGTCATATACCCACCTAAATCAATTTTCTAGGCCTCAACTTGAAATTTGAGTTCAAGGTGTGGTTCATACAATACACGCAATCAAATCCATCTTTATCGTAAATTCATGAAAATTGTTTATCTGCCATCAAACTTTGTAAAACCATAATCTCTCTCATATCATATACCAACCCAATCTCTCTCTCTCTCTCTCTCTCTCTCTCTCTCTCTCTCTCTCTCCCCACTGTTGCTGACTTCATCCTTATGAGACCACATCCCTCCTTTGTCATCTGCCTATCCACACTACCTCTCTTGCCATATAGCCAATATTTCTTCCCTAAAACCTTATCAGACACAAATCTCTCCCTTTCATTCAACCAAGTGAACTCCCTCTCTCGCATGTACCCACTATTTCTGGACCCATCCTACCAAGACACTCATTCCTCCTTAGCCATACACCAAACCTAATACTCTCTCTTATAATGTTTCCACCATTTCTTCCCCCAAACGTTGTGATGGCCCAATCTGCCCCATGTCATGTACTCACCCAAACTCCCTCGCTAGCCATATATCCACCATGTCTGCCCCCATCCTGCTGTGACCCAAATCCTTCTCTTGCCATATGCCCACTGAAAATTCTTCTATTTTCATGTAACCACACAATTTCCTGTCTTGTGATGTAACCACCATTTCTTCCCCCAAACATGTCAGACCCAAATATATCCATGTTTATAAGCCCAACAAAACCCCCTCTCTTGACATATACCCACCCAAACTCTGTTTCATGAAATATACCAATTATTTCTGCCCCAAATACTGCTACTGATACTGCTTTAGAGCTGCCTTTGTCTTCACCATAAGGACTGGCCCGTTCGCTGCCATCGGAACATCACTACTGGATGTTGGGAGGTCCATGTCGGACAGTGATTCCTTAGGTTCCTTTGCTAGAGTCTCCATCACCAAGTCGCGTGAGCGCGTGTTGTTTCTCCCTCGAGGGGCTGTGAACAACTGGCAGACTAGGGAAGGCCACACCCTCAGACCTGAGTCATCATCAAGGTCTCGACCAATAGTAGGTGAGCTTGTGCTCTGACATCACAAAGCCTGGTTCTGACCCACAAGAATGCCTGGGGAAGGAAGGAAAAAATAGTGGACTGTACCACTCCTGACACTTTGATGATAGGGGGAAGATATTGAGAAGGCAAAGAGAGTTTGGGTTTAGATGGAGACTTTGTTTAATATCTCTAAGGCAAATTTTCCACCTCAACCTTTTTTACATATCTACCTTTGTTGTGGTAGAACACATGACAGATCATTTGCTTCTCCAAATTCTTCAACAATACTATCCCTGTCAATGGTTTAGTCCAAAATGTCCGCCTCAATCTTTGGCTAGTATCTTGAATGTCTTCCCTAAAATCATTCCCAAACAACATTCCTACTCCATGGCTTAGCCTGTTGACCGTACACACACACACTCACACACACATACACACACACACACACACACACACACACACACACACACACACACACAAATACTTGCATCTCCACATTCCTCTGTACCTAATGAATATACGCAAACCAGTGTCCATATCTTGTCTGGCTGTGTAGCAACAAATCATGGCCTCCAGGCTTCCACCTTATCCCAAGTCAGGTGACCCAGCCTAGCCTCAATATCTCTTTTACTGTGGTGAGCATACAGCCTCCTTTAATATACTCACTCACCTAAGGAGGCTTTCTACAACCAACATAAGCCCAGTCCATAACCAGGGTTCTCCTATCTTCTGGTGTCTAGCCTATTGAGAATATCACACAGTATTAGACACTTGATTTTTAACATTATGTTATGTATAACCTGGAAACCATAAGAAATGTTCAATCTTGGTCTGGACTCCTTGCCTTATAGTAGTGAATTTTAGGCTTCAACATGTTGCAGCCTATTTAGAACATTTTTCCTATATTATAGAGAACATCTGGGCTACAGCCAGATATAATCCTATTTAGATAAACCAACAGGGGTCTTAGAGTTGCCCATACCTCTTCACACCATACCCAGACTTCCTATGTCCCCCTCCAGGATTTATCCAGGTGAAGATATCCATACTCTGTAATTGGTTTTCCATATTCAGTGGAATTTATCCTAGATTGAATAGTCCCTGTCCCATCAAAGAATGGACCCTTGCACTCTGCAGTAGTGATTTTTGGCATGTTTTAGGGACACAAATCTCAAAACACAGCATGATCCCACCAGCTACTACTATTCTGTAGCCAACACTGGGAGTTCCCCAACACTTATCATACCTGTACTGGCTAATGGAATAACCCCACTCCTTATGAAAAGTTATCGTGTCCTCCTAAAGTTCGAACCTAGTGAATATTTCCTGTTCCAAATACTGTTTTTCCACATCCCTCCAAACATAGCTCATATTGATGTGGGATTCCCTTTTGTATATCTATGTATCATTAGGATCCATACCAGTAAGGCTCTCACTGGTAGCTGCTGGTTTTCTCCTTCAGCAGCTACATGGCATCTCCCTGACTCTGCCTACTTTCTCTCTATATCTCTGTTCAGATTTCCTGCCTGGCTATATTCTACTAATAGATTGCCCAAAGCATCTTCTTGAATAACCAATGGTAATAAAACATATTCATAGCCTATAGGATTCCTAGTCCCATCAAATCCTCCTGTGCTGTAGACAACATATACATTCCCACTGAGACAACCCCAACCTCATCAAACCACAGGATCTCTGGCTGACTACATAATATCACAGCATGCCAAGACTGTCCAAATCCTTCTACAATGCCAAGAGAAATAAGTGCACCTTTCGAGCAGATAATTCTTTTCCTACTCCAGTAGAGTCCAGACCTGATGAAACATCCAGTGAGAACTCTAAAAGAGCTGTTTTCTCACACTTACAGTGACTTTTGGCTGTTTGCTGAGTTCCAAACCCTAGGCTCCATCTTAGTCCTACCGTGCTTTGATAGATAGTTCTAAGCTTCTGCTGGCACTTTCCCTCCAACTGGCCTTGTCCTAGCACATTCTTTTGTGCTGTATCCAGCATCTACATTCCCAACAGTAACCATCCTACCTGAATCCATCTGCAGGATGATTCCGATGCCTAAACCACTTCATTATATAACCAGACATCCCACAACCACCAGGACCCAACTTTAGCCAATTGAGTAACCCACTACACACAAGTGAATATTTGATTTTCCACATGCTGTCTGACTTACAGCTGCCTCATGTGCCTTGCATTTGCAAATTTTAGGCCTGTGAAGGTTTTCAAAGCCTTCAGCCAAGACTAGGTCCAGCAACTCCTTCTTTGGTATAGTCAACAGTTAGGCTCCCCTGAATTTAACACACCTACACCCATGCATGAAATAGTTGCCCTGCTTTCACAACTCCATTTCCAATCCAGACTTTCCATATCTTCCCCAAAGACCAAGCCCAGAATATTTCCCCTACCAGATAGCGTTTCCCCATATGCCAACAAACAGATCATAAGTCACTACAAGTGTCCAAGTCTAGTTTTTGCCACTGATATTCTTGCATGTTGTAGTAATGCTCACAGGATTCAACAGAGTTCCAAATGCGAGGGCCGAATCCCAGCATCTACTCCTGTCCTCCAAACAAAATACATTGTCCTACAAGGACCTGCGCTGCTTGAATCTACATATAGTACTCATTTTGCTAACTATCTTACCCGAATCCAAATTCTGTATTCCTGAGTCCTCCACCATGGTATGGCCTGGTAAGTACTCACTCCCTCACAACCAGATATTTCATATTCTATCTCTATCTGGATCTAGCCTCTTTCCCAAAGTCATTATACAAATTTAGTTTGATCACCTAAGTAGCAATATCTAGGCTTCTATAATTTCGGAAATCCCATGTCTTGGCCTTCCACGTGTGCGATTGCCGACATACATGCAGCAGACAAGTTGCTACCTTCACCCACCCACAGTACCCTCTGTGTTACCTGCAGCACCCTACTCTACCACATTCCTAATGTTCTCCTCCAGGAACTGGCTTCTTATATAAGCCACCAACCAATACTTGTTTTCCATATCCATCTGCATCTAGCTTGAGTTTAACAGCCAGCACCCCTGCATAATCTGACTGTTTGCCTCTTGAGTCAAGGGTCTTCTAGGGAGTATGGTCCCAAATAACTCAGCTCAGACTATTCTCAGGAATCCTCCTTTTCTGTCGTGAACATCTAGTCTTTGCTAGCACTTACCCTGCACTAATACATCCACGGGACACTTTAGGTACAGTATAGAGCATTATTCCTTATTCAGATTTTCTATGTCTTCCCAGGTTTTAACTTGTTTAGTTTAGTTACCCACTCAGTACTTTGTACATAGAGGGCTTGATCTACCCAAGTTGCAACAGCCAGTGTCCTTGTCTTCTCCAGCTGCCTCTATAGCAATCTCCGTTATTCTTAGACCCATCAACTTTTTCTGTGCTGTTGACAGCATCTAGATTCCCACAAAGACTATCAGTCTCTCATAGAACCAGAGGAGTTGTGGCTGCCCTACATGACCATTCTATCCCCAGACTATCAGAATACTCCTCCATCGTCTAGATTTCAGAGCACTGCTCTGCATCCTATCATCATTTTTCTAATCCAGTGGAGTCCAGACTGGATGGAACATCCAGTGTCATCCCTAGATTTCAATAGTAGTGACTTCTAGCTGTTGGTAGGGTTCCAAATCCTTTGTTCCATCTTAGTCCCACCATGGTCTCTTAGGCTGAATGCAACATATAGTGTCCTGCATGAATCTCCTGAAACAACACTTACACACAGGACACTCTAGGCTACCTATACAACACAACTTAATACCCAGATTACCCAGAATACCCATGTACTCCCCAGAGTCGAGCCTGTAGACTAACACCAAATGTACTCATCATACATGATTTTCTACAACTTGCTGAATTGATCACAGTACTCTAGCCTACATAGACAAACTATAACACCTAACAGGTGCCTCTAGGATTCAGTAGGGTGTAAAATCTCACAACCCAGCACAGCCCTCCATCTATTCATGTGCTATAGTTAACATTTAGTATTTCTACAATAGTTGTCCTATCTATGGCCACAGGACTAGATGTTCACTATACCATGGCACTCTATACACAAACTTCCCATTTACTCCCCAGAGTCTAGTTACTGAAACTCCAAACACAACCCAATATTTCTGTTTTCATGTCATGCAAAACATAAATCCCATGCTGCATGCAGTTTGGCACAGATGTCTGGACTCCTAGCCTTGCTCTAATGACCCCTAGAATTCAACAAGGTCCCCATTCCTTGGCCCTAGCCTATGCCAAGCATTTTGTCCTTGGCTGTAGCCTACATCTATGCTCCCATAGGGATGTACCCTAGCCCTGTCTACCCACATCTACTTTCAGAAAGCCTTGTGACACATAAAATACACCAATAAATACACAGACTTCCTGTGGTCTCCTCCTGGGTGAGCCTGGTGTTTACATCCCTATCTGACATTTTATTTTCTGGCGTAACTAGAATGGTCGAACATCCAGTGACCATGACTAGTGTGGCTATGAGTTCCTTGTACTAGATGGCTCTAGGCTTCTGCAGAATCTGGTTCCTCCAACTGACCTTGTCCTAGCCTATTCCTTTGTGCAATATCCAACTTCCATACTCTCAACTTGAAACATTCTACCTTCATTCAATCACAAGTGACATTTAAATGATTAAGCCACCTATCTTTGTCCCTAGACATCCCACATGCTCGGCCTCCAGGGTTTAGCCTAGTGAGTAATAACCAACACAAACATGAATACTTGTTTTTCCACATGCAGCCTGACCTACTAGAAACACACTTGCCTTCCATTTGTGAGCTTTAGGCATCTACAGGATTGAATGTGTGCAGACAAGCTTAGGCCCTACAACTTCTACTATGCTTTAGTGAACAGCTAGGCTCCCTCTGCACGAAATGTTCTTGCACACATGCCCAGCCTGTCCATATCCTCCTATAAAGTCGATAGAGGTATGCACCCTTCTGCAAAGATAATTGTTTTCCCAAACTAGTGGAGTCCAGACCATCTAGTGGCATCCCTAGAATAGTGCTTGTTCTCCCTCGCAATGACTTACTTATATCTACCTATCTGTCTATCTATCTATCTATTTTTAATTCGAGAGAAGGCTTCTCTACGTAACTTTGAAGTCTATTTTTGCACTAGCTCTGTAGACCAGGTTGGCTTCACACTCACAGAGATCCTCCTGCCTCTGCCTCCCAAGTGCTATGATTAAAGTCATGCACCACCACCACCCATCCTTGTAGTGACTTCTAACTTTTGTCAATGTCCGAAATCCTTTGCTTCAGACTAGTACTACCATGTTCATCTTTGCTATAGGTAAGATCTTGGTTCCTGCATGAAGTTCCTGTTACAAGACTTAGCCACAGAACACTGTGTGCTGCCTATACAACCCAAATCTGTACTCAGATTCCCCATGACCTCTCCAGAGTCAGGCCTGTTAATTATCCCTAACATACTCATCATAAATGTTTTTGCACATCCTGCTGAATCTATACCAGTAGCCCATCCTAGACAAACAACTTATACTTCAGAGCAGAGGCCTTCAGGCTTCATCATGGTCCCAAATCTCATACACCCCCAATTTCAGTGCTATAAGGAACAATTAGAGTGCCACTAGTACTTGCCCTATCCACAGGCACAGGACTAGATGTTGACTATACTACCCCTCTCTATACACAAACTTTCTGTGTTCTCTTCCAGGGCCTAGTCTATTGGATATTCCACATACATCCCAATATTTCTGTTTTCATATCCTGTAGCGTGTAAATCATGAGCCTTAGGCAGTGCCACCATAGTAGCCTGAAATCTTTGCCTTGCAGTAATGATCTCTAACTTCAACAAAGTCCTAAATCCTAGTTCCCAGTTTAGTCCCAGTATTTCATCCTTTGCTCTAGCCTACATGGTGTGCTCCTGGGAGGATCATCAGTCATCGTACCAAACTAAGAATATTGCATACTATATTAATGAACAACCTAGAAAGATATGTCCATGAATGCAATAGTGGTACAAACTTTCTGGGAATAATCAGCTCCTTAAGAGTGAATTTAAGGTCTACTCTAAAGAAAGCCACACATGCCTGCTGCTTTGTCGAGAACATATGGTTATGGAGATCCAAGGCCCCAGTATTGAACCTCACACTATTATTTTGTTAAATGAATGAAGTATCAAGCTTCACTCTACATTCATACCTCGATAACTACAGATTAGTGCAGTTCTCAGACCTCCTCAGAGACCTTGGTGCAGTAGATTATGTTTAAAAAAGACATTCAAAACTGGTCATCCTGGAAAAAAAAATGAGAGTATGTGCAATGGGATATTTGTAGCCCTCTCTTCAAGACTCAGGTACCATTGCAGGGAGCATTTCAAAAGATATTATGAGTCTGAGGCTGCAGATGCCAAGAGTGAAATTGTGATCTCAAGACATGACAGAGTCATTGCTCTCACAAATACAGAGCCGTCGTGATTGCATGCAAAGGCCTGTGTAAGATGAGGCTAGGTCATATTCCAGTATGCTTGGTGACTAAGCACTCAAATATATGCCAGTATGGTTTCCATCCACATTAACTCTCACACTTCTCTAGAAGCCACCAACTGTCAGGAGTTTGCCAGTTAGACTCTCGAGCCCTCCTACAGTGCATCTTTGACTATGGGGGATGGCTCAGAAGTCTGTACCTCTAACTGACAAACTACTGACAGTTGGTTGCTTCTAGAGAAATGTGACAGTTAATGAAAGGGAATGAAAAACAGGCTCTCATGTACTTGAATACTTACTTAGTTACCAAGAAGTGCAACTGTTTGTTAAATTAGGAGGTGTGACCATGCTGGAATGGATATATCCTCTGTGGAAAATATATGTCACTGAGGGTGGGTTTTGAGGTTTACATTCCCACATCAGGCCTCGTCTCTCTCTCTCTCTACCTACTACTGATGAATCAGTTGGTATGGACTCAACAACAGGACCAGTGCCATGTTTGCCTGAATCCTGACATGATGATCATGAATTAATTTCCTAAAATTATAGGCAAGCATCCAATTAACTAGTGATAAAGAGATCCAGAGACCCTTTCAAGTCTCTTGCATCTTGAAGTCCTGAACTGAGATTAGAGTTTAGCTAGAGGGACAGGGTATTGACATATAAACAGTTGTGGTCAGAGGGGGCATCTACCCCCCCTTAGCTCACCCATCATTGTCTAATTGTTAGTCTTATCTGGCAAGGTGGTTTGATAGTAGGAATTGTGTGAAATCTCTTTAAGGAGACAAGGTTTTCCTTTGGGTAGAGAACATTGCTTTACATGGCATGAGATTTCTGTAGAAATACTCATTACGTTGACGTCAATGATTTGACTGTTCTGATAGATCAAGCTACACAATTGTCTCATTAGTATATCCTCATTTCTGCTAGGCCTGTTATGTAAGCAGCCCATTCTAAAAGCCCTATTAAAACACAAATTTTTTATAAAGGATAACCAAGGGTAAACCTGTCACTTCAAATTACCATTCCTTTCACTGAGATGTGATCAGTAGATTTGAGTTTGCTGTTTGATTATTGCTCCTGGGGAGATTTCCTTACTTACATTGGATGGTGAGGTATAAAACCAACATTCAAAAAAAGTTGCCAAACAGGAAACATAACAGCTATTTGTGGGGATAACTGTCACTCACACACTTCACCTCAGATAGGTTGAGACATTCATACTGTGAAGTTTTGCCCGGATCTTGCAAAATACATGGATGGTGGAGCACAGTCTTCTTCATCCGTATCTATGAGATTAGATAAATGTAGCAATTTGGATTCAATGCTCCATAATTACCTCTATGAGTCTTACAGTGCATGTGTGGTATGACCCTCAAATCTGTGGGAACCAAAGTCCCTTCATTGTCATATGCTAACCCAAATTTTCTTCTTTTTATATATCAAACCATATTCCTTTTCTGGCCTCTATCCCTATAGTATACAAAATGTCAGATTTTCCATCTTCAACACCAAAGAGTCTTCTGTGTCATATACCCACCTAAATCAATTTTCTAGGCCTCAACTTGAAATTTGAGTTCAAGGTGTGGTTCATACAATACACGCAATCAAATCCATCTTTATCGTAAATTCATGAAAATTGTTTATCTGCCATCAAACTTTGAAAAACCATAATCTCTCCCATATCATATACCAACCCAATCTCTCTCTCTCTCTCTCTCTCTCTCTCTCTCTCTCTCTCTCTCTCCCCACTGTTGCTGCCTTCATCCTTATGAGACCACATCTCTCCTTTGTCATCTGCCTATCCACACTACCTCTCTTGCCATATAGCCAATATTTCTTCCCTAAAACCTTATCAGACACAAATCTCTCCCTTTCTTTCAACCAAGTGAACTCCCTCTCTCGCCATGTACCCACTATTTCTGGACCCATCCTTCCAAGACACTCATTCCTCCTTAGCCATACACCAAACCTAATACTCTCTCTTATAATGTTTCCACCATTTCTTCCCCCAAACGTTGTGATGGCCCAATCTGCCCCATGTCATGTACTCACCCAAACTCCCTCGCTAGCCATATATCCACCATGTCTGCCCCCATCCTGCTGTGACCCAAATTCTTTTCTTGCCATATGCCCACTGAAAATTCTTCTATTTTCATGTAACCACACAATGTCCTGTCTTGTGATGTAACCACCATTTCTTCCCCCAAACATGTCAGACCCAAATATATCCATGTTTATAAGCCCAACCAAACCCCCTCTCTTGACATATACCCACCCAAACTCTGTTTCATGAAATATACCAATTATTTCTGCCCCAAACCTTAAGAGACCCAAACACCCCCTGGTCATACAGCTACCCAAACTCCTCTCTGGGCATATACCCATCATTTTGCCACCAGCTTTGTGAGACCCTAATCTCTCCATTGTCGTATGCCCATCCAAAGTATTTCTCTTGCTACATACTCACCATTGCTGCCCCTAAAGTGTATAAGACCCAAATCCCTCCCTTGTCATTTACCCAGCATACTCCCTCTGTTGCTATATATCCACCATTTCTGACCCCATCTTTCTGAGACCCTAATCCCACCCTTCATATAATAACCCAAACTCCTCTCTTAACAGATACTCATGATTTCTGCCACCTGAGTATTTGAGAATCAAATCCTTCCCTTGTCATGTACCCACCCAAATGTCTCTTATCATTTACCCATCATTACACTCTCCAAAGTATATGAGATCCAACTCCCTTCCCTGGCATTACCCACCCATATTCCCATGCTTTCCAAGCTCTCACCATTACTGCCCCAAAATTTTGGAGACACAAACCCCTCCCTTGTCTTCTACAAACACAAACTCCCTCTCTTCCATGCACCCACCATTGATGCCCAAACCTTTGGAGACCCAAATCCCTCCCTTGTCTTCTACCCACCCAAACTCCCTCTCTTTCCATGCACTCACCATTACTGCTCCAAACATATGGACACCCAAATCCCTCCCTTGTCTTCTTCCCACCCGAACTCCCCCTCTTCCATGTACCCACCATTGTTGCCCAAACCTTTGGAGACCCAAATCCCACCCTTGTCTTCTTCCAACCCAAACATCCCCACTTTCATGCACCCACCATTGATGCCCAAACCTTTGGAGACCCAAATCCCTCCCTTGTCTTCTACCCACACATGCTCCCTTACTTTTCATGCACTCACCATTACTGCCCCAAAATCCCCCTCATCCAGGCACCCACCAATGATGCCCAAACGTTTGGAGACAAAAATCCCTCCCTTGTCTTCTTCCCACCCAAACTCCCCCTCTTCCATGCACCCATCATTGATGCCCAAACCTTTAAAAACACAATCCCTCCCTTGTCTCCTACACACCCAAACTCCCTTTCTTCCATGCACCCACAAGTGATGCCCTAACCTTTGGAGACACAAATCCCTCCCTTGTCTTCTACCAACCCAAGTTCCCTTTCTTTTCATGCACTCACCATTTCTGCCCAAATCCTTTGGAGACACAAATCCCTTCCTTGTCTTCTATCCACCCTAACTCCCCCTCTTCCATGCACCCACCATTGATGACCAATTCTTTGGAGACCCAAATCCCTCCCTTGTCATCTTCCCACCCAAACTCCCTTTCTTTTCATGCCCTCACCATTACTGCCCCAAAACTTTGGAGACCCAAATCCCTCCCTTGTCTTCTTCCCACCCAAACTCCCCGTCTTCCATGCACCCACCATTGATGCCCAAACCTTTGGAGACACAAATCCCTCCCTTGTCTCCTACCCACCAAAACTCCCTCTCTTTCCATGCTCTCACCGTTAAAGCCACAAAATTTTGGAGACCCTAATCCCTCCCTTGTCTTCTTCCCACACAATCTCGCCTCTTTTATGCACCCACAATTAATGCCCAAACCTTTGTAGACCCAAATCCCTCCCTTGTCTTCTACCATCCCAAACTCCCCCTCTTTCCATGAACCCACTATGACTGTCCCAAACCTAGTGAAGAACAAATCTCTCCATTGCCATTCACCCACCCATCTTCCCTCTCTTCTCCTATAACCATCATTTTTCCTTCCCTTTCCTGGTTTCGCCTTTAGTCACTGTAAAAGACACATAGCTTTTCAACTAAATTGAATTTATTTTCAATTTAAGAAATTTATACCAATGCAATTTTCTTTGTCATATTTGGGCATTCCCCGTCTTCATGATAGCCATCTTATTGGCTCTCCCCCTCATCGGCTGCTGCGACCACGCTTGCTTCTCCAGTAGTGTGCACCTCGGCTTCCTTTTCAGGCTCCTCCTCCTTAGGTTCAGGCATTGCAGTAACAGCTTTCACTTTGATTTTCTTCCGTTCGAGGGCAGCTGCCTCTTCGGCCTCCCTCTTTCTCTTGTTCCTCTTCTTTGAGGAGTGCTTCCGGTGTTTGCTTTTCTTGTGTGCCTGGAATGGCAAGAGGTGAACACAAGAATTAGTTAATAGAGGGAGAAGTCAGGAGAGGCATGTGAAGGACACTTTGTCGGAAGAGGTGAGAATTGATAAGGGATTTATGCCAGGAAGGAGAGAGGTAGTGACTTTAGGTAAGAGTAAATGAGTAGAGGAGGGAGCTCCAGTAGGGTTCGTCAACTCACCTTTCCGCAAGACATGTAAGGTGGATACTGCTTTAGAGCTGCCTTTGTCTTCACCATAAGGACTGGCCCGTTTGCTGCCATCGGAACATCACTACTGGATGTTGGGAGGTCCATGTCGGACAGTGATTCCTTAGGTTCCTTTGCTAGAGTCTCCATCACCAAGTCGCGTGAGCGCGTGTTGTTTCTCCCTCGAGGGGCTGTGAACAACTGGCAGACTAGGGAAGGCCACACCCTCAGACCTGAGTCATCATCAAGGTCTCGACCAATAGTAGGTGAGCTTGTGCTCTGACATCACAAAGCCTGGTTCTGACCCACAAGAATGCCTGGGGAAGGAAGGAACAAATAGTGGACTGTACCACTCCTGACACTTTGATGATAGGGGGAAGATATTGAGAAGGCAAAGAGAGTTTGGGTTTAGATGGAGACTTTGTTTAATAATTCTAAGGCAAATTTTCCACCTCAACCTTTTTTACATATCTACCTTTGTTGTGGTAGAACACATGACAGATCATTTGCTTCTCCAAATTCTTCAACAATACTATCCCTGTCAATGGTTTAGTCCAAAATGTCCACCTCAATCTTTGGCTAGTATCTTGAATGTCTTCCCTAAAATCATTCCCAAATAACATTCCTACTCCATGACTTAGCCTGTTGACCGTACACACACACACTCACACACACTCATACACACACACACATACACACACACACACGAATACTTGCATCTCCACATTCCTCTGTACCTAATGAATATACGCAAACCAGTGTCCATATCTTGTCTGGCTGTGTAGCAACAAATCATGGCCTCCAGGCTTCCACCTTATCCCAAGTCAGGTGACCCAGCCTAGCCTCAATATCTCTTTTACTGTGGTGAGCATACAGCCTCCTTTAATATACTCACTCACCTAAGGAGGCTTTCTACAACCAACATAAGCCCAGTCCATTACCAGGGTTCTCCTATCTTCTGGTGTCTAGCCTATTGAGAATATCACACAGTATTAGACACTTGATTTTTAACATTCTGTTATGTATAACCTGGAAACCATAAGAAATGTTCAATCTTGGTCTGGACTCCTTGCCTTATAGTAGTGAATTTTAGGCTTCAACATGTTGCAGCCTATTTAGAACATTTTTCCTATATTATAGAGAACATCTGGGCTACAGCCAGATATAATCCTATTTAGATAAACCAACAGGGGTCTTAGAGTTGCCCATACCTCTTCACACCATACCCAGACTTCCTATGTCCCCCTCCAGGATTTATCCAGGTGAAGATATCCATACTCTGTAATTGGTTTTCCATATTCAGTGGAATTTATCCTAGATTGAATAGTCCCTGTCCCATCAAAGAATGGACCCTTGCACTCTGCAGTAGTGATTTTTGTCATGTTTTAGTGATTTGGGAGTGATTTCTTATTAATAAAGAAACTGTCTAGACCCATTTGATAGGCCAGCCCTTTGGTAGGCGGAGTAAACAGAACAGAATGCTGGGAGAAAGAAGCTGAGTCAGGGAGTCGCCATGGTTCTCCCACTCCAGACAGACGCAGGTTAAGATCATTCCTGGTAAGCCAGCTCGTGGGCTACACAGATTAATAGAAATGGGTTAGATCAATATGTAAAAGCTAGCCAATAAGAAACTGAAACTAATGGGTCAGGCAGTGTTTAAAAGAATACAGTTTCCGTGTAATTATTTCGGGTAAAGCTAGCCGGGTGGCGGGACACAGCCCGCCGCTCCGTACTACAACAGAGTGGCGCCCAACGTGGGGCTAAATCCACTTAAAAACCTAAAAAGGCTTAAAAATAAGGGAGAGAGACTTTAACACAGATTTTTACTGTTTGTTGGTGGCGTGCTGTAGAGAGATTTCCTGATTCGACAACAGCAACAGAAAAAAAAGCTGCGTCATTTTAAAGTGCGGCTTCTTGGGACTGTGCCGCCAATGCAAACTCTGGCTTTAAAACATTTCAATGGATTTTATGGGACTGGATGTTTGTGTTCCCGCTTGGGATCGGAAGGAGAGTGCTCTCAGTGCTCCCTGCCTGCACCTGGGCAGATGACAGAATCAGGCTTAGGCAGGCAAAATAGCATGGTGAAAGAGACGTGTTTTCAGACTGCGCAGTGCTCTGCGTGTCAGATTTGGTTGTAACTTGGATAAAAAGAGTTTCTGTGCTGCATGCTCAGTCTCAAAATTAAACTACTGAGTGCGGCTCCAATGAGGACTTGCTGTGTGCCTGGAACTGTGCACAGCTCAGGGGCACCAAATGGATCTGAGGCAGGAGAGGCTGCTCCTTGCTGAACTGTGCTGGTCTCAGGCAGTAACTACCGTAATTACCATAAAAACAGCGCAGTTAATTACGATTTCAAAATTTGGGTCTAAGGATATGATGCTTTGGAGAGGGTCTTCTTTTGTTTTCACAGAGGACCAGACCCTGTGGATTTCTTCTATCCCAATTTGGTATGATAGACCACGCCCTCCTAAAAGGTTGTTGTGAACATCTTCAGAAAATTGCTTCGCTCAACTGCCAACTGAGATGAAACTAGCACACAGGTTATACCATGAAAGACCTAATTAACGATGCCCCCATTCAGCAGGAAGCAGTTTGGAGAGAAAAAACTGCGCCCATGTTTCCAAAATATTGTTTATAAATGTTCTTTTACATTTAAAGGGGGATATGATATAGGTATGAATAATTTGCAATGGTATGGATTTTACAGTCAATTTTGTTATATGTATATGTATTTCTGATCTTGATTAAGGTATTGTGATTGTGTAGTTCATTTAAAAATGTAATGTATAATTAAGAAATATAGGTTAATGGTTAATCATCAATAATAGTCAAGCTTGTAGTCATGTTACTTAGATTTTCTAGATATATAGAGATATATTTCAGTTAGATAGGCATTCTTCATATCTCTCAAAGGCTACAGAATATGGCATTTAAAATATTTTAATAACTTAGGGTTTTTCATGACAATGAGTCACGTCTGCTCCTGACAGCGCCAATCTACTTAAAGAGGAAGATGGGCATCGAAGAGAATCCTTATGGAGTTGGATAGCCATTTGGACAAAAAACTGCTCTTGCCTGGACTGTTGCATAAAATGGACACAAAGAACCCGCAGAGAGAGGACTGCTGAACTTGCCTAAAGGTGAGATGGTCTTTTGGGGTTCATGACTCATGAAAGAGTCTGCGAAACATTCTGCAGGACACAGCAGATAGTGACTGAACTGTCTTTAAAATTTCCTGCTTCATGGAAATGTCTGCTGGATACTATGGGCCTGAAGGCTGAAGATGGATGCCCCAACCATACAAAAGAACTTTGGGTGACTATCCAGGCAGCAAGATGTCTCTGTAATTTCTAGAGTTTTCTTATTTCTTGTTTACTTAGGTAGTATTATATCCTTCTGGAGTCTTTGATGGAGTTGAAGAATGAATAGATAGTTATTGTTTTCCTTAGTTATGATAAAAGATAAAATAGATATAAATATTGTAACTGTAATTCTTGCTTGATAACTGTTTTGCTATATGTAATTTGACTATGTTAAAGTTAAAGGCTTTCTTTTTTGTTTAAACAGAAAAAGGGGAAATGATGTGGGAGTGATTTCTTATTAATAAAGAAACTGCCTAGACCCATTTGATAGGCCAGCCCTTAGGTAGGCGGAGTAAACAGAACGGAATGCTGGGAGAAAGAAGCTGAGTCAGGGAGTCGCCATGGTTCTCCCACTCCAGACAGACGCAGGTTAAGATCATTCCTGGTAAGCCAGCTCGTGGGCTACACAGATTAATAGAAATGGGTTAGATCAATATGTAAAAGCTAGCCAATAAGAAACTGAAACTAATGGGTCAGGCAGTGTTTAAAAGAATACAGTTTCCGTGTAATTATTTCGGGTAAAGCTAGCCGGGTGGCGGGACCCAGCCCGCCGCTCCGTACTACAACATTTTAGGGACACAAATCTCAAAACACAGCATGATCCCACCAGCTACTACTATTCTGTAGCCAACACTGAGAGTTCCCCAACACTTATCATACCTGTACTGGCTAATGGAATAACCCCACTCCTTATGAAAAGTTATCGTGTCCTCCTAAGGTTCGAACCTAGTGAATATTTCCTGTTCCAAATACTGTTTTTCCACATCCCTCCAAACATAGCTCATATTGATGTGGGATTCCCTTTTGTATATCTATGTATCATTATGATCCATACCAGTAAGGCTCTCACTGGTAGCTGCTGGTTTTCTCCTTCAGCAGCTACATGGCATCTCCCTGACTCTGCCTACTTTCTCTCTATATCTCTGTTCAGATTTCCTGCCTGGCTATATTCTACTAATCGATTGCCCAAAGCATCTTCTTGAATAACCAATGGTAATAAAACATATTCATAGCATATAGGATTCCTAGTCCCATCAAATCCTCCTGTGCTGTAGACAACATATACATTCCCACTGAGACAACCCCAACCTCATCAAACCACAGGATCTCTGGCTGACTACATAATATCACAGCATGCCAAGACTGTCCAAATCCTTCTACAATGCCAAGAGAAGTAAGTGCACCTTTCGAGCAGATAATTCTTTTCCTACTCCAGTAGAGTCCAGACCTGATGAAACATACAGTGAGAACTCTAAAAGAGCTGTTTTCTCACACTTATAGTGACTTTTGGCTGTTTGCTGAGTTCCAAACCCTAGGCTCCATCTTAGTCCTACCGTGCTTTGATAGATAGTTCTAAGCTTCTGCTGGCACTTTCCCTCCAACTGGCCTTGTCCTAGCACATTCTTTTGTGCTGTATCCAGCATCTACATTCCCAACAGTAACCATCCTACCTGAATCCATCTGCAGGATGATTCCGATGCCTAAACCACTTCATTATATAACCAGACATCCCACAACCACCAGGACCCAACTTTAGCCAATTGAGTAACCCACTACACACAAGTGAATATTTGATTTTCCACTTGCTGTCTGACTTACAGCTGCCTCATCTGCCTTGCATTTGCAAATTTTAGGCCTGTGAAGGTTTTCAAAGCCTTCAGCCAAGACTAGGTCCAGCAACTCCTTCTTTGGTATAGTCAACAGTTAGGCTCCCCTGAATTTAACACACCTACACCCATGCATGAAATAGTTGCCCTGCTTTCACAACTCCATTTCCAATCCAGACTTTCCATATCTTCCCCAAAGACCAAGCCCAGAATATTTCCCCTACCAGATAGCGTTTCCCCATATGCCAACAAACAGATCATAAGTCACTACAAGTGTCCAAGTCTAGTTTTTGCCACTGATATTCTTGCATGTTGTAGAAATGCTCATAGGATTCAACAGAGTTCCAAACGCGAGGGTCGAATCCCAGCATCTACTCCTGTCCTCCAACCAACATACATTGTCCTACAAGGACCTGCGCTGCTTGAATCTACATATAGTACTCATTTTGCTAACTATCTTACCCGAATCCAAATTCTGTATTCCTGAGTACTCCACCATGGTATGGCCTGGTAAGTACTCACTCCCTCACAACCAGATATTTCATATTCTATCTCTACCTGGATCTAGCCTCTTTCCCAAAGTCATTATACAAATTTAGTTTGATCACCTAAGTAGCAATATCTAGGCTTCTATAATTTCGGAAATCCCATATCTTGGCCTTCCACGTGTGCGATTGCCGACATACATGCAGCAGACAAGTTGCTACCTTCACCCACCCACAGTACCCTCTCTGTTACCTGCAGCACCCTACTCCACCACATTCCTAATGTTCTCCTCCAGGAACTGGCTTCTTATATATGCCACCAACCAATACTTGTTTTCCATATCCATCTGAATCTAGCTTGAGTTTAACAGCCAGCACCCCTGCATAATCTGGCTGTTTGCCTCTTGAGTCAAGGGTCTTCTCGGGAGTATGGTCCCAAATAACTCAGCTCAGACTATTCTCAGGAATCCTCCTTTTCTGTCGTGAACATCTAGGCTTTGCTAGCACTTTCCCTGCACTAGTACATCCACGGGACACTTTAGGTACAATATAGAACATTATCCTTATTCAGATTTTCTATGTCTTCCCAGGTTTTAACTTGTTTAGTTTAGTTACCCACTCAGTACTTTGTACATAGAGGGCTTGATCTACCCAAGTTGCAACAACCAGTGTCCTTGTCTTCTCCAGCTGCCTCCATAGCAATCTCCGGCATTCTTAGACCCATCAACTTTTTCTGTGCTGTTGACAGCATCTAGATTCCCACAAAGACTATCAATCTCTCATAGAACCAGAGGAGTTGTGGCTGCCCTACATGACCATTCTATCCCCAGACTATCAGAATACTCCTCCATCGTCTAGATTTCAGAGCACTGATCTGCATCCTATCATTGTTTTTCTAATCCAGTGGAGTCCAGACTGCATGGAACATCCAGTGTCATCCCTAGATTTCAATAGTAGTGACTTCTAGCTGTTGGTAGGATTCCAAATCCTTTGTTCCATCTTAGTCCCACCATGGTCTCTTAGGCTGAATGCAACATATAGTGTCCTGCATGAATCTCCTGAAACAACACTTACACACAGGACACTCTAGGCTACCTATACAACACAACTTAATACCCAGATTACTCAGAATACCCATGTACTCCCCAGAGTCAAGCCTGTAGACTAACACCAAATGTACTCATCATACATGATTTTCTACAACTTGCTGAATTGATCACAGTACTTTAGCCTACATAGACAACCTATAACACATAACAGGTGCCTCTAGGATTCAGTAGGTTGTAAAATCTCACACCCCAGCACAGCCCCTCCATCTATTCATGTGCTATAGTTAATATTTAGTTTTTCTACAATAGTTGTCCTATCTATGGCCACAGGACTAGATGTTCACTATACCATGGCACTCTATACACAAACTTCCCATCCACTCCCCAGAGTCTAGTTACTGAAACTCCAAACACAACCCAATATTTCTGTTTTCATGTCATGCAAAACATAAATCCCATGCTGCATGCAGTTTGGCACAGATGTCTGGACTCCTAGCCCTGCTTTAATGACCCCTAGAATTCAACAAGGTCCCCATTCCTTGGCCCTAGCCTATGCCAAGCATTTTGTCCTTGGCTGTAGCCTACATCTATGCTCCCATAGGGATGTACCCTAGCCCTGTCTACCCACATCTACTTTCAGAAAGCCTTGTGACACATAAAATACACCAATAAATACACAGACTTCCTGTGGTCTCCTCCTGGGTGAGCCTGGTGTTTACATCCCTATCTGACATTTTATTTTCTGGCGTAACTAGAATGGTCGAACATCCAGTGACCATGACTAGTGTGGCTATGAGTTCCTTGTAAATGATGGCTCTAGGCTTCTGCAGACTCTGGTTCCTCCAACTGACCTTGTCCTAGCCTATTCCTTTGTGCTATATCCAACTTCCATACTCTCAACTTGAACCATTCTACCTTCATTCAATCACAAGTGACATTTAAATGATTAAGCCACCTATCTTTGTCCCTAGACATCCCACATGCTCGGCCTCCAGGGTTTAGCCTAGTGAGTAATAACCAACACAAACATGAATACTTGTTTTTCCACATGCAGCCTGACCTACTAGAAACACATTTGCCTTCCATTTGCGAGCTTTAGGCATCTACAGGATTGAATGTGTGCAGACAAGCTTAGGCCCAGCAACTTCTACTATGCTTTAGTGAACAGCTAGGCTCCCTCTGCACTAAACGTTCTTGCACACATGCCCAGACTGTCCATATCCTCCTACAAAGACAATAGAGGTATGCACCCTTCTGCAGAGATAATTGTTTTCCCAAACTAGTGGAGTCCAGACAATCTAGTGGCATCCCTAGAATAGTGCTTGTTCTCCCTCGCAATGACTTACTTATATCTACCTATCTGTCTATCTATCTATCTATTTTTAATTCGAGAGAAGGCTTCTCTACGTAACTTTGAAGTCTATTTTTGCACTAGCTCTGTAGACCAGGTTGGCTTCACACTCACAGAGATCCTCCTGCCTCTGCCTCCCAAGTGCTATGATTAAAGTCATGCACCACCACCACCCATCCTTGTAGTGACTTCTAACTTTTGTCAATGTCCGAAATCCTTTGCTTCATGTTCTTCTTTGCTATAGGTAAGATCTTGGTTCCTGCATGAAGTTCCTGTTACAACACTTAGCCACAGAACACTGTGTGCTGCCTATACAACCCAACTCTGTACTCAGATTCCCCATGACCTCTCCAGAGTCAGGCCTGTTAATTATCCCTAACATACTCATCATAAATGTTTTTGCACATCCTGCTGAATCTATACCAGTACCCCAGCCTAGACAAACAACTTATACTTCAGAGCAGAGGCCTTCAGGCTTCATCATGGTCCCAAATCTCATACACCCCCAATTTCAGTGCTATAAGGAACAATTAGAGTGCCACTAGTACTTGCCCTATCCACAGGCACAGGACTAGATGTTGACTATACTACCCCTCTCTATACACAAACTTTCTGTGTTCTCTTCCAGGGCCTAGTCTATTGGATATTCCACATACATCCCAATATTTCTGTTTTCATATCCTGTAGCGTGTAAATCATGAGCCTTAGGCAGTGCCACCATAGTAGCCTGAAATCTTTGCCTTGCAGTAATGATCTCTAACTTCAACAAAGTCCTAAATCCTAGTTCCCAGTTTAGTCCCAGTATTTCATCCTTTGCTCTAGCCTACATGGTGTGCTCCTGGGAGGATCATCAGTCGTCGTACCAAACTAAGAATATTGCATACTATATTAATGAACAACCTAGAAAGATATGTCCATGAATGCAATAGTGGTACAAACTTTCTGGGAATAATCAGCTCCTTAAGAGTGAATTTAAGGTCTACTCTATAGAAAGCAACACATGCCTGCTGCTGTAAGCTTTGTCGAGAACATATGGTTATGGAGATCCAAGGCCCCAGTATTGAACCTCATACTATTATTTTGTTAAATGAATGAAGTATCAAGCTTCACTCTACATTCATACCTCGATAACTACAGATTAGTGCAGTTCTCAGACCTCCTCAGAGACCTTGGTGCAGTAGATTATGTTTAAAAAAGACATTCAAAACTGGTCATCCTGGAAAAAAAATGAGAGTATGTGCAATGGGATATTTGTAGCCCTCTCTTCAAGACTCAGGTACCATTGCAGGGAGCATTTAAAAAGATTTTATGAGTCTGAGGCTGCAGATGCCAAGAGTGAAATTGTGATCTCAAGACATGACAGAGTCATTGCTCTCACAAATACAGAGCCATCGTGATTGCATGCAAAGGCCTGTGTAAGATGAGGCCAGGTCATATTCCAGTATGCTTGGTGACTAAGCACTCAAATATATGCCAGTATGGTTTCCATCCACATTAACTCTCACACTTCTCTACAAGCCACCAACTGTCAGGAGTTTGCCAGTTAGACTCTGGAGCCCTCCTACAGTGCATCTTTGACTATGGGGGATGGCTCAGAAGTCTGTACCTCTAACTGACAACCTACTGACAGTTGGTGGCTTCTAGAGAAATGTGACAGTTAATGAAAGGGAATGAAAAACAGGCTCTCATGTACTTGAATACTTACTTAGTTACCAAGAAGTGCAACTGTTTGGGAAATTAGGAGGTGTGACCATGATGGAATGCATATAGCCTTTGTGGATAATATATGTCACTGAGGGTGGGTTTTGAGGTTTACATTCCCACATCAGGCCTCATCTCTCTCTCTCTCTACCTACTACTGATGAATCAGTTGGTATGGACTCAACAAAAGGCCCAGTGCCGTGTTTGCCTGAATCCTGACATGATGATCATGAATTAATTTCCTAAAATTATAGGCAAGCATCCAATTAACTAGTGATAAAGAGATCCAGAGACCCTTTCAAGTCTCTTGCATCTTGAAGTCCTGAACTGAGATTAGAGTTTAGCTAGAGGGACAGGGTATTGACATATAAGCAGTTGTGGTCAGGAGGTGGCATCTACCCTCCCTTAGCTCACCCATCATTGTCTAATTGTTAGTCTTATCTGGCAAGGTGGTTTGATAGTAGGAATTGTGTGAAATCTCTTTAAGAAGACAAGGTTTTCCTTTGGGTAGAGAACATTGCTTTACCTGGCATGAGATTTCTGTAGAAATACTCATTACGTTGACGTCAATGATTTGACTGTTCTGATAGATCAAGCTACACAATTGTCTCATTAGTATATCCTCATTTCTGCTAGGCCTGTTATGTAAGCAGCGCATTCTTAAAGCCCTATTAAAACACAAATTTTTTATAAAGGATAACCAAGTAGTAAACCTGTCATTTCAAATTACCATTCCTTTCACTGAGATGTGATCAGTAGATTTGAGTTTGCTGAGTGATTATTGCTCCTGGGGAGATTTCCTTACTTACATTGGATGGTGAGGTATAAAACCAACATTCAAAAACAGTTGCCAAACAGGAAACATAACAGCTATTTGTGGGGATAACTGTCACTCACACACTTCACCTCAGATAGGTTGAGACATTCATACTGTGAAGTTTTGCCCGGATCTTGCAAAATACATGGATGGTGGAGCACAGTCTACTTCATCCGTATCTATGAGATTAGATAAATGTAGCAATTTGGATTCAATGCTCCATAATTACCTCTATGAGTCTTACAGTGCATGTGTGGTATGACCCTCAAATCTGTGGGAACCAAAGTCCCTTCTTTGTCATATGCTAACCCAAATTTTCTTCTTTTTATATATCAAACCATATTCCTTTTCTGGCCTCTATCCCTATAGTATACAAAATGTCAGATTTTCCATCTTCAACACCAAAGAGTCTTCTGTGTCATATACCCACCTAAATCAATTTTCTAGGCCTCAACTTGAAATTTGCGTTCAAGGTGTGGTTCATACAATACACGCAATCAAATCCATCTTTATCGTAAATTCATGAAAATTGTTTATCTGCCATCAAACTTTGAAAAACCATAATCTCTCCCATATCATATACCAACCCAATCTCTCTCTCTCTCTCTCTCTCTCTCTCTCCCCACTGTTGCCGCCTTCATCCTTATGAGACCACATCCCTCCTTTGTCATCTGCCTATCCACACTACCTCTCTTGCCATATAGCCAATATTTCTTCCCTAAAACCTTATCAGACACAAATCTCTCCCTTTCATTCAACCAAGTGAACTCCCTCTCTTGCCATGTACCCACTATTTCTGGACCCATCCTTCCAAGACACTCATTCCTCCTTAGCCATACACCAAACCTAATACTCTCTCTTATAATTTTTCCACCATTTCTTCCCCCAAACGTTGTGATGGCCCAATCTGCCCCATGTCATGTACTCACCCAAACTCCCTCGCTAGCCATATATCCACCATGTCTGCCCCCATCCTGCTGTGACCCAAATCCTTCTCTTGCCATATGCCCACTGAAAATTCTTCTATTTTCATGTAACCACACAATTTCCTGTCTTGTGATGTAACCACCATTTCTTCCCCCAAACATGTCAGACCCAAATATATACATGTTTATAAGCCCAACAAAACCCCCTCTCTTGACATATACCCACCCACACTCTGTTTCATGAAATATACCAATTTTTTCTGCCCCAAACCTTAAGAGACCCAAACACCCCCTGGTCATACAGCTACCCAAACTCCTCTCTGGGCATATACCCATCATTTTGCCACCAGCTTTGTGAGACCCTAATCTCTCCATTGTCGTATGCCCATCCAAAGTATTTCTTTTGCTACATACTCACCATTGCTGCCCCTAAAGTGTATAAGACCCAAATCCCTCCCTTGTCATTTACCCAGCATACTCCCTCTGTTGCTATATATCCACCATTTCTGACCCTATCTTTCTGAGACCCTAATCCCACCCTTCATATAATAACCCAAACTCCTCTCTTAACAGATACTCATGATTTCTGCCACCTGAGTATTTGAGAATCAAATCCTTCCCTTGTCATGTACCCACCCAAATGTCTCTTATCATTTACCCATCATTACACTCTCCAAAGTATATGAGATCCATCTCCCTTCCCTGGCATTACCCACCCATATTCCAACTCTTTCCAAGCTCTCACCATTACTACCCCAAAATTTTGGAGACACAAACCCCTCACTTGTCTTCTACAAACACAAAATCCCCCTCTTCAAGGCACCCACCATTGATGCCCAAACTTTTGGAGACACAAATCCCTCCTTTTTTCCTACCCACCCAAACTCCCTCTCTTCCATGCACCCATAATTGATGCCCAAACCTTTGGAGACCCAAATCCCTCCCTTGTCTTCTACCCACCCAAACTCACTCTCTTTCCATGCACTCACCATTACTGCTCCAAACATATGGAAACCCAAATCCCTCCCTTGTCTTCTTCCCACCCAAACTCCCCCACTTCCATGCACCCACCATTGTTTCCCAACCCTTTGGAGATCCAAATCCCAACCTTGTCTTCTTCCCACCCGAACTCCCCCTCTTCCATGCACCCACCATTGTTGCCCAAACCTTTGGAGACCCAAATCCCACCCTTGTCTTCTTCCAACCCAAACATCCCCACTTTCATGCACCCACCATTGATGCCCAAACCTTTGGAGACCCAAATCCCTCCCTTGTCTTCTACCCACCCATGCTCCCTTTCTTTTCATGCACTCACCATTACTGCCCCAAAATCCCCCTCATCCAGGCACCCACCAATGATGCCCAAACGTTTGGAGACAAAAATCCCTCCCTTGTCTTCTTCCCACCCAAACTCCCCCTCTTCCATGCACCCATCATTGATGCCCAAACCTTTAAAAACACAAATCCCTCCCTTGTCTCCTACACACCCAAACTCCCTTTCTTCCATGCACCCACAAGTGATGCCCAAACCTTTGGAGACACAAATCCCTCCCTTGTCTTCTACCAACCCAAGTTCCCTTTCTTTTCATGCACTCACCATTACTGCCCAAATCCTTTGGAGACACAAATCCCTTCCTTGTCTTCTATCCACCCTAACTCCCCCTCTTCCATGCACCCACTATTGATGACCAATTCTTTGGAGACCCAAATCCCTCCCTTGTCATCTTCCCACCCAAACTCCCTTTCTTTTCATGCCCTCACCATTACTGCTCCAAAACTTTGGAGACCCAAATCCCTCCCTTGTCTTCTTCCCACCCAAACTCCCCGTCTTCCATGCACCCATCATTGATGCCCAAACCTTTGGAGACACAAATCCCTCCCTTGTCTCCTACCCACCAAAACTCCCTCTCTTTCCATGCTCTCACCGTTAAAGCCACAAAATTTTGGAGACCCTAATCCCTCCCTTGTCTTCTTCCCACACAAACTCGCCTCTTTTATGCACCCACAATTAATGCCCAAACCATTGTAGACCCAAATCCCTCCCTTGTCTTCTACCAACCCAAACTCCCCCTCTTTCCATGAACCCACTATGACTGTCCCAAACCTAGTGAAGAACAAATCTCTCCATTGCCATTCACCCACCCATCTTCCCTCTCTTCTCCTATAACCATCATTTTTCCTTCCCTTTCCTGGTTTCGCCTTTAGTCACTGTAAAAGACACATAGCTTTTCAACTAAATTGAATTTATTTTCAATTTAAGAAATTTATACCAATGCAATTTTCTTTGTCATATTTGGGCATTCCCCGTCTTCATGATAGCCATCTTATTGGCTCTCCCCCTCATCGGCTGCTGCGACCAAGCTTGCTTCTCCAGTAGTGTGCACCTCGGCTTCCTTTTCAGGCTCCTCCTCCTTAGGTTCAGGCATTGCAGTAACAGCTTTCACTTTGATTTTCTTCCGTTTGAGGGCAGCTGCCTCTTCGGCCTCCCTCTTTCTCTTGTTCCTCTTCTTTGAGGAGTGCTTCCAGTGTTTGCTTTTCTTGTGGGCCTGGAATGGCAAGAGGTGAACACAAGAATTAGTTAATAGAGGGAGAAGTCAGGAGAGGCAAGTGAAGGACACTTTGTCGGAAGAGGTGAGAATTGATAAGGGATTTATGCCAGGAAGGAGAGAGGTAGTGACTTTAGGTAAGAGTAAATGAGTAGAGGAGGGAGCTCCAGTAGGGTTCGTCAACTCACCTTTCCGCACGACATGTAAGGTGGATACTGCTTTAGAGCTGCCTTTGTCTTCACCATAAGGACTGGCCCATTCGCTGCCATTGGAACATTACTACTGGATGTTGGGAGGTCCATGTCAGACAGTGATTCCTTAGGTTCCTTTGCTAGACTCTCCATCACCAAGTCGCGTGAGCGCGAGTTGTTTCTCCCTCGAGGGGCTGTGAACAACTGGCAGAGTAGGGAAGGCCACACCCTCAGAACTGAGTCATCATCAAGGTCTCGACAAGTAGTAGGTGAGCTTGTGCTCTGACATCACAAAGCCTGGTTCTGACCCACAAGAATGCCTGGGGAAGGAAGGAACAAATAGTGGACTGTACCACTCCTGACACTTTGATGATAGGGGGAAGATATTGAGAAGGCAAAGAGAGTTTGGGTTTAGATGGAGACTTTGTTGAATAACTCCAAGGCAAATTTTCCACCTCAACCTTTTTTACATATCTACCTTTGTTGTGGTAGAACACATGACAGATCATTTGCTTCTCCAAATTCTTCAACAATACTATCCCTGTCAATGGTTTAGTCCAAAATGGCTGCCTCAATCTTTGGCTAGTATCTTGAATGTCTTCCCTAAAATCATTCCCAAATAACATTCCTACTCCATGGCTTAGCCTGTTGACCGTACACACACACACTCACTCACACATACACACACACACACACACACACACACACACACACACACAAATACTTGCATCTCCACATTCCTCTGTACCTAATGAATATACGCAAACCAGTGTCCATATCTTGTCTGGCTGTGTAGCAACAAATCATGGCCTCCAGGCTTCCACCTTATCCCAAGTCAGGCGACCCAGCCTAGCCTCAATATCTCTTTTACTGTGGTGAGCATACAGCCTCCTTTAATATACTCACTCACCTAAGGAGGCTTTCTACAACCAACAAAAGCCCAGTCCATAACCAGGGTTCTCCTATCTTCTGGTGTCTAGCCTATTGAGAATATCACACAGTATTAGACACTTGATTTTTAACATTCTGTTATGTATAACCTGGAAACCATAAGAAATGTTCAATCTTGGTCTGGACTCCTTGCCTTATAGTAGTGAATTTTAGGCTTCAACATGTTGCAGCCTATTTAGAACATTTTTCCTATATTATAGAGAACATCTGGGCTACAGCCAGATATAATCCTATTTAGATAAACCAACAGGGGTCTTAGAGTTGCCCATACCTCTTCACACCATACCCAGACTTCCTATGTCCCCCTCCAGGATTTATCCAGGTGAAGATATCCATACTCTGTAATTGGTTTTCCATATTCAGTGGAATTTATCCTAGATTGAATAGTCCCTGTCCCATCAAAGAATGGACCCTTGCACTCTGCAGTAGTGATTTCTGGCATGTTTTAGGGACACAAATCTCAAAACACAGCATGATCCCACCAGCTACTACTATTCTGTAGCCAACACTGAGAGTTCCCCAACACTTATCATACCTCTACTGGCTAATGGAATAACCCCACTCCTTATGAAAAGTTATCGTGTCCTCCTAAAGTTCGAACCTAGTGAATATTTCCTGTTCCAAATACTGTTTTTCCACATCCCTCCAAACATAGCTCATATTGATGTGGGATCCCCTTTTGTATATCTATGTATCATTATGATCCATACCAGTAAGGCTCTCACTGGTAGCTGCTGGTTTTCTCCTTCAGCAGCTACATGGCATCTCCCTGACTCTGCCTACTTTCTCTCTATATCTCTGTTCAGATTTCTTGCCTGGCTATATTCTACTAATCGATTGCCCAAAGCATCTTCTTGAATAACCAATGGTAATAAAACATATTCATAGCATATAGGATTCCTAGTCCCATCAAATCCTCCTGTGCTGTAGACAACATATACATTCCCACTGAGACAACCCCAACCTCATCAAACCACAGGATCTCTGGCTGACTACATAATATCACAGCATGCCAAGACTGTCCAAATCCTTCTACAATGCCAAGAGAAGTAAGTGCACCTTTCGAGCAGATAATTCTTTTCCTACTCCAGTAGAGTCCAGACCTGATGAAACATCCAGTGAGAACTCTAAAAGAGCTGTTTTCTCACACTTATAGTGACTTTTAGCTGTTTGCTGAGTTCCAAACCCTAGGCTCCATCTTAGTCCTACCGTGCTTTGATAGATAGTTCTAAGCTTCTGCTGGCACTTTCCCTCCAACTGGCCTTGTCCTAGCACATTCTTTTGTGCTGTATCCAGCATCTACATTCCCAACAGTAACCATCCTACCTGAATCCATCTGCAGGATGATTCCGATGCCTAAACCACTTCATTATATAACCAGACATCCCACAACCACCAGGACCCAACTTTAGCCAATTGAGTAACCCACTACACACAAGTGAATATTTGATTTTCCACATGCTGTCTGACTTACAGCTGCCTCATGTGCCTTGCATTTGCAAATTTTAGGCCTGTGAAGGTTTTCAAAGCCTTCAGCCAAGACTAGGTCCAGCAACTCCTTCTTTGGTATAGTCAACAGTTAGGCTCCCCTAATTTAACACACCTACACCCATGCATGAAATAGTTGCCCTGCTTTCACAACTCCATTTCCAATCCAGACTTTCCATATCTTCCCCAAAGGCCAAGCCCAGAATATTTCCCCTACCAGATAGCGTTTCCCCATATGCCAACAAACAGATCATAAGTCACTACAAGTGTCCAAGTCTAGTTTTTGCCACTGATATTCTTGCATGTTGTAGTAATGCTCACAGGATTCAACAGAGTTCCAAATGCAAGGGCCGAATCCCAGCATCTACTCCTGTCCTCCAACCAACATACATTGTCCTACAAGGACCTGCGCTGCTTGAATCTACATATAGTACTCATTTTGCTATCTTACCCGAAACCAAATTCTGTATTCCTGAGTCCTCCACCATGGTATGGCCTGGTAAGTACTCACTCCCTCACAACCAGATATTTCATATTCTATCTCTACCTGGATCTAGCCTCTTTCCCAAAGTCATTATACAAATTTAGTTTGATAACCTAAGTAGCAATATCTAGGCTTCTATAATTTCGGAAATCCCATGTCTTGGCCTTCCACGTGTGCGATTGCCGACATACATGCAGCAGACAAGTTGCTACCTTCACCCACCCACAGTACCCTCTGTGTTACCTGCAGCACCCTACTCTACCACATTCCTAATGTTCTCCTCCAGGAACTGGCTTCTTATATAAGCCACCAACCAATACTTGTTCTCCATATCCATCTGCATCTAGCTTGGGTTTAACATCTAGCACCCCTGCATAATCTGGCTGTTTGCCTCTTGAGTCAAGGGTCTTCTAGGGAGAATGGTCCCAAATAACTCAGCTCAGACTATTCTCAGGAATCCTCCTTTTCTGTCGTGAACATCTAGGCTTTGCTAGCACTTACCCTGCACCAATATATGCACGGGACACTTTAAGTACAGTATAGAGCGTTATTCCTTATTCAGATTTTCTATGTCTTCCCAGGTTTTAACTTGTTTAGTTTAGTTACCCACTCAGTACTTTGTACATAGAGGGCTTGATCTACCCAAGTTGCAACAACCAGTGTCCTGGTCTTCTCCAGCTTCCTCTATAGCAATCTCCGGCATTCTTAGACCCATCAACTTTTTCTGTGCTGTTGACAGCATCTAGATTCCCACAAAGACTATCAGTCTCTCATAGAACCAGAGGAGTTGTGGCTGCCCTACATGACCATTCTATCCCCAGACTATCAGAATACTCCTCCATCGTCTAGATTTCAGAGCACTGCTCTGCATCCTATCATTGTTTTTCTAATCCAGTGGAGTCCAGACTGGATGGAACATCCAGCGTCATCCCTAGATTTCCATAGTAGTGACTGCTAGCTTTTGGTAGGGTTCCAAATCCTTTGTTCCATCTTAGTCCCACCATGGTCTCTTAGGCTGAATGCAACATATAGTGTCCTGCATGAATCTCCTGAAACAACCCTTACACACAGGACACTCTAGGCTACCTATACAACACAACTTAATACCCAGATTACCCAGAATACCCATGTACTCCCCAGAGTCAAGCCTGTAGAGTAACACCAAATGTACCCATCATACATGATTTTCTACAACTTGCTGAATTGATCACAGTACTTTAGCCTACATAGACAACCTATAACACATAACAGGTGCCTCTAGGATTCAGTAGGGTGTAAAATCTCACACCCTAGCACAGCCCCTCCATCTATTCATGTGCTATAGTTAACATTTAGTTTTTCTACAATAGTTGTCCTATCTATGGCCACAGGACTAGATGTTCACTATACCATGGCACTCTATACACAAACTTCCTATCCACTCCCCAGAGTCTAGTTACTGAAACTCCAAACACAACCCAATATTTCTGTTTTCATGTCATGCAAAACATAAATCCCATGCTGCATGCAGTTTGGCACAGATGTCTGGACTCCTAGCCTTGCTGTAATGACCCCTAGAATTCAACAAGGTCCCCATTCCTTGGCCCTAGCCTATGCCAAGCATTTTGTCCTTGGCTGTAGCCTACATCTATGCTCCCATAGGGATGTACCCTAGCCCTGTCTACCCACATCTACTTTCAGAAAGCCTTGTGACACATAAAATACACCAATAAATACACAGACTTCCTGTGGTCTCCTCCTGGGTGAGCCTGGTGTTTACATCCCTATCTGACATTTTATTTTCTGGCGTAACTAGAATGGTCGAACATCCAGTGACCATGACTAGTGTGGCTATGAGTTCCTTGTACTTGATGGCTCTAGGCTTCTGCAGACTCTGGTTCCTCCAACTGACCTTGTCCTAGCCTATTCCTTTGTGCTATATCCAACTTCCATACTCTCAACTTGAACCATTCTACCTTCATTCAATCACAAGTGACATTTAAATGATTAAGCCACCTATCTTTGTCCCTAGACATCCCACATGCTTGGCCTCCAGGGTTTAGCCTAGTGAGTAATAACCAACACAAACATGAATACTTGTTTTTCCACATGCAGCCTGACCTACTAGAACCACATTTGCCTTCCATTTGCGAGCTTTAGGCATCTACAGGTTTGAATGTGTGCAGACAAGCTTAGGCCCAGCAACTTCTACTATGCTTTTGTGAACAGCTAGGCTCCCTCTGCACTCAACGTTCTTGCACACATGCCCAGACTGTCCATATCCTCCTACAAAGACTATAGAGGTATGCACCCTTCTGCAGAGATAATTGTTTTCCCAAACTAGTGGAGTCCAGACAATCTAGTGGCATCCCTAGAATAGTGCTTGTTCTCCCTCGCAATGACTTTCTTATATCTACCTATCTGTCTATCTATCTATCTATCTATCTATCTATCTATCTATCTATCTATCTATTTTTAATTCGAGAGAAGGCTTCTCTACGTAACTTTGAAGTCTATTTTTGCACTAGCTCTGTAGACCTGGTTGGCTTCACACTCACAGAGATCCTCCTGCCTCTGCCTCCCAAGTGCTATGATTAAAGTCATGCACCACCACCACCCATCCTTGTAGTGACTTCTAACTTTTGTCAATGTCCGAAATCCTTTGCTTCATGTTTCTCTTTGCTATAGGTAAGATCTTGGTTCCTGCATGAAGTTCCTGTTACAACACTTAGCCACAGAACACTGTGTGCTGCCTATACAACCCAACTCTGTACTCAGATTCCCCATGACCTCTCCAGAGTCAGGCCTGTTAATTATCCCTAACATACTCATCATAAATGTTTTTGCACATCCTGCTGAATCTATACCAGTACCCCAGCCTAGACAAACAACTTATACTTCAGAGCAGAGGCCTTCAGGCTTCATCATGGTCCCAAATCTCATACACCCCCAATTTCAGTGCTATAAGGAACAATTAGAGTGCCACTAGTACTTGCCCTATCCACAGGCACAGGACTAGATGTTGACTATACTACCCCTCTCTATACACAAACTTTCTGTGTTCTCTTCCAGGGGTAGTCTATTGGATATTCCACATACATCCCAATATTTCTGTTTTCATATCCTGTAGCGTGTAAATCATGAGCCTTAGGCAGTGCCACCATAGTAGCCTGAAATCTTTGCCTTGCGGTAATGATCTCTAACTTCATCAAAGTCCTAAATCCTAGTTCCCAGTTTAGTCCCAGTATTTCATCCTTTGCTCTAGCCTACATGGTGTGCTCCTGGGAGGATCATCAGTCGTCGTACCAAACTAAGAATATTGCATACTATATTAATGAACAACCTAGAAAGATATGTCCATGAATGCAATAGTGGTACAAACTTTCTGGGAATAATCAGCTCCTTAAGAGTGAATTTAAGGTCTACTCTACAGAAAGCAACACATGCCTGCTGCTGTAAGCTTTGTCGAGAACACATGGTTATGGAGATCCAAGGCCCCAGTAATGAACCTCATACTATTATTTTGTTAAATGAATGAAGTATCAAGCTTCACTCTACATTCATACCTCGATAACTACAGATTAGTGCAGTTCTCAGACCTCCTCAGAGACCTTGGTGCAGTAGATTATGTTTAAAAAAGACATTCAAAACTGGTCATCCTGGAAAAAAAATGAGAGTATGTGCAATGGGATATTTGTAGCCCTCTCTTCAAGACTCAGGTACCATTGCAGGGAGCATTTAAAAAGATTTTATGAGTCTGAGGCTGCAGATGCCAAGAGTGAAATTGTGATCTCAAGACATGACAGAGTCATTGCTCTCACAAATACAGAGCCGTCGTGATTGCATGCAAAGGCCTGTGTAAGATGAGGCCAGGTCATATTCCAGTATGCTTGGTGACTAAGCACTCAAATATATGCCAGTATGGTTTCCATCCACATTAACTCTCACACTTCTCTAGAAGCCACCAACTGTCAGGAGTTTGCCAGTTAGACTCTCGAGCCCTCCTACAGTGCATCTTTGACTATGGGGGATGGCTCAGAAGTCTGTACCTCTAACTGACAAACTACTGACAGTTGCTGGCTTCTAGAGAAATGTGACAGTTAATGAAAGGGAATGAAAAACAGGCTCTCATGTACTTGAATACTTACTTAGTTACCAAGAAGTGCAACTGTTTGGGAAATTAGGAGGTGTGACCATGCTGGAATGCATATAGCCTTTGTGGATAATATATGTAACTGAGGGTGGGTTTTGAGGTTTACATTCCCACATCAGGCCTCGTCTCTCTCTCTCTCTACCTACTACTGATGAATCAGTTGGTATGGACTCAACAACAGGCCCAGTGCCATGTTTGCCTGAATCCTGACATGATGATCATGAATTAATTTCCTAAAATTATAGGCAAGCATCCAATTAACTAGTGATAAAGAGATCCAGAGACCCTTTCAAGTCTCTTGCATCTTGAAGTCCTGAACTGAGATTAGAGTTTAGCTAGAGGGACAGGGTATTGACATATAAGCAGTTGTGGTCAGAGGGGGCATCTACCCTCCCTTAGCTCACCCATCATTGTCTAATTGTTAGTCTTATCTGGCAAGGTGGTTTGATAGTAGGAATTGTGTGAAATCTCTTTAAGGAGACAAGGTTTTCCTTTGGGTAGAGAACATTGCTTTACCTGGCATGAGATTTCTGTAGAAATACTCATTACGTTGAAGTCAATGATTTGACTGTTCTGATCGATCAAGCTACACAATTGTCTCATTAGTATATCCTCATTTCTGCTAGGCCTGTTATGTAAGCAGCCCATTCTAAAAGCCCTATTAAAACACAATTTTTTTTATAAAGGATAACCAAGGGTAAACCTGTCACTTCAAATTACCATTCCTTTCACTGAGATGTGATCAGTAGATTTGAGTTTGCTGGGTGATTATTGCTCCTGGGGAGATTTCCTTACTTACATTGGATGGTGAGGTATAAAACCAACATTCAAAAAAAGTTGCCAAACAGGAAACATAACAGCTATTTGTGGGATAACTGTCACTCACACACTTCACCTCAGATAGGTTGAGACATTCATACTGTGAAGTTTTGCCCGGATCTTGCAAAATACATGGATGGTGGAGCACAGTCTTCTTCATCCGTATCTATAAGATTAGATAAATGTAGCAATTTGGATTCAATGCTCCATAATTACCTCTATGAGTCTTACAGTGCATGTGTGGTATGACCCTCAAATCTGTGGGAACCAAAGTCCCTTCTTTGTCATATGCTAACCCAAATTTTCTTCTTTTTATATATCAAACCATATTCCTTTTCTGGCCTCTATCCCTATAGTATACAAAATGTCAGATTTTCCATCTTCAACACCAAAGAGTCTTCTGTGTCATATACCCACCTAAATCAATTTTCTAGGCCTCAACTTGAAATTTGAGTTCAAGGTGTGGTTCACACAATACACACAATCAAATCCATCTTTATCATAAATTCATGAAAATTGTTTATCTGCCATCAAACTTTGAAAAACCATAATCTCTCCCATATCATATACCAACCCAATCTCTCTCTCTCTCTCTCTCTCTCTCTCTCTCTCTCTCTCTCTCTCCCCACTGTTGCTGCCTAAATCCTTATGAGACCACATCCCTCCTTTGTCATCTGCCTATCCACACTACCTCTCTTGCCATATAGCCAATATTTCTTCCCTAAAACCTTATCAGACACAAATCTCTCCCTTTCATTCAACCAAGTGAACTCCCTCTCTTGCCATGTACCCACTATTTCTGGACCGATCCTTCCAAGACACTCATTCCTCCTTAGCCATACACCAAACCTAATACTCTCTCTTATAATGTTTCCACCATTTCTTCCCCCAAACGTTGTGATGGCCCAATCTGCCCCATGTCATGTACTCACCCAAACTCCCTCGCTAGCCATATATCCACCATGTCTGCCCCCATCCTGCTGTGACCCAAATCCTTCTCTTGCCATATGCCCACTGAAAATTCTTCTATTTTCATGTAACCACACAATTTCCTGTCTTGTGATGTAACCACCATTTCTTCCCCCAAACATGTCAGACCCAAATATATCCATGTTTATAAGCCCAACAAAACCCCCTCTCTTGACATATACCCACCCAAACTCTGTTTCATGAAATATACCAATTATTTCTGCCCCAAACCTTAAGAGACCCAAACACCCCCTGGTCATACAGCTACCCAAACTCCTCTCTGGGCATATACCCATCATTTTGCCACCAGCTTTGTGAGACCCTAATCTCTCCATTGTCGTATGCCCATCCAAAGTATTTCTCCTGCTACATACTCACCATTGCTGCCCCTAAAGTGTATAAGACCCAAATCCCTCCCTTGTCATCTTCCCACCCAAACTCCCTTTCTTTTCATGCCCTCACCATTACTGCTCCAAAACTTTGGAGACCCAAATCCCTCCCTTGTCTTCTTCCCACCCAAACTCCCCGTCCTCCATGCACCCACCATTGATGCCCAAACCTTTGGAGACACAAATCCCTCCCTTGTCTCCTACCCACCAAAACTCCCTCTCTTTCCATGCTCTCACCGTTAAAGCCACAAAATTTTGGAGACCCTAATCCCTCCCTTGTCTTCTTCCCACACAAACTCGCCTCTTTTATGCACCCACAATTAATGCCTAAACCTTTGTAGACCCAAATCCCTCCCTTGTCTTCTACCAACCCAAACTCCCCCTCTTTCCATGAACCCACTATGACTGTCACAAACCTAGTGAAGAACAAATCTCTCCATTGCCATTCACCCACCCATCTTCCCTCTCTTCTCCCATAACCATCATTTTTCCTTCTCTTTCCTGGTTTCGCCTTTAGTCACTGTAAAAGACACATAGCTTTTCAACTAAATTGAATTTATTTTCAATTTAAGAAATTTATACCAATGCAATTTTCTTTGTCATATTTGGGCATTCCCCGTCTTCATGATAGCCATCTTATTGGCTCTCCCCCTCATCGGCTGCTGCGACCACGCTTGCTTCTCCAGTAGTGTGCACCTCGGCTTCCTTTTCAGGCTCCTCCTCCTTAAGTTCAGGCATTGCAGTAACAGCTTTCACTTTGATTTTCTTCCGTTCGAGGGCAGCTGCCTCTTCGGCCTCCCTCTTTCTCTTGTTCCTCTTCTTTGAGGAGTGCTTCCGGTGTTTGCTTTTCTTGTGGGCCTGGAATGGCAAGAGGTGAACACAAGAATTAGTTAATAGAGGGAGAAGTCAGGAGAGGCAAGTGAGGGACACTTTGTCGGAAGAGGTGAGAATTGATAAGGGATTTATGCCAGGAAGGAGAGAGGTAGTGACTTTAGGTAAGAGTAAATGAGTAGAGGAGGGAGCTCCAGTAGGGTTCGTCAACTCACCTTTCTGCACGACATGTAAGGTGGATACTGCTTTAGAGCTGCCTTTGTCTTCACCATAAGGACTGGCCCATTCGCTGCCATTGGAACATCACTACTGGATGTTGGGAGGTCCATGTCAGACAGTGATTCCTTAGGTTCCTTTGCTAGACTCTCCATCACCAAGTCGCGTGAGCGCGTGTTGTTTCTCCCTCGAGGGGCTGTGAACAACTGGCAGAGTAGGGAAGGCCACACCCTCAGACCTGAGTCATCATCAAGGTCTCGACAAGTAGTAGGTGAGCTTGTGCTCTGACATCACAAAGCCTGGTTCTGACCCACAAGAATGCCTGGGGAAGGAAGGAACAAATAGTGGACTGTACCACTCCTGACACTTTGATGATAGGGGGAAGATATTGAGAAGGCAAAGAGAGTTTGGGTTTAGATGGAGACTTTGTTGAATAACTCCAAGGCAAATTTTCCACCTCAACCTTTTTTACATATCTACCTTTGTTGTGGTAGAACACATGACAGATCATTTGCTTCTCCAAATTCTTCAACAATACTATCCCTGTCAATGGTTTAGTCCAAAATGTCCGCCTCAATCTTTGGCTAGTATCTTGAATGTCTTCCCTAAAATCATTCCCAAATAACATTCCTACTCCATGGCTTAGCCTGTTGACCGTACACACACACACTCACTCACACATACACACACACACACACACACACACGAAAACTTGCATCTCCACATTCCTCTGTACCTAATGAATATACGCAAACCAGTGTCCATATCTTGTCTGGCTGTGTAGCAACAAATCATGGCCTCCAGGCTTCCACCTTATCCCAAGTCAGGTGACCCAGCCTAGCCTCAATATCTCTTTTACTGTGGTGAGCATACAGCCTCCTTTAATATACTCACTCACCTAAGGAGGCTTTCTACAACCAACATAAGCCCAGTCCATAACCAGGGTTCTCCTATCTTGTGGTGTCTAGCCTATTGAGAATATCACACAGTATTAGACACTTGATTTTTAACATTCTGTTATGTATAACCTGGAAACCATAAGAAATGTTCAATCTTGGTCTGGACTCCTTGCCTTATAGTAGTGAATTTTAGGCTTCAACATGTTGCAGCCTATTTAGAACATTTTTCCTATATTATAGAGAACATCTGGGCTACAGCCAGATATAATCCTATTTAGATAAACCAACAGGGGTCTTAGAGTTGCCCATACCTCTTCACACCATACCCAGACTTCCTATGTCCCCCTCCAGGATTTATCCAGGTGAAGATATCCATACTCTGTAATTGGTTTTCCATATTCAGTGGAATTTATCCTAGATTGAATAGTCCCTGTCCCATCAAAGAATGGACCCTTGCACTCTGCAGTAGTGATTTCTGGCATGTTTTAGGGACACAAATCTCAAAACACAGCATGATCCCACCAGCTACTCCTATTCTGTAGCCAACACTGAGAGTTCCCCAACACTTATCATACCTGTACTGGCTAATGGAATAACCCCACTCCTTATGAAAAGTTATCGTGTCCTCCTAAAGTTCGAACCTAGTGAATATTCCCTGTTCCAAATACTGTTTTTCCACATCCCTCCAAACATAGCTCATATTGATGTGGGATTCCCTTTTGTATATCTATGTATCATTATGATCCATACCAGTAAGGCTCTCACTGGTAGCTGCTGGTTTTCTCCTTCAGCAGCTACATGGCATCTCCCTGACTCTGCCTACTTTCTCTCTATATCTCTGTTCAGATTTCCTGCCTGGCTATATTCTACTAATCGATTGCCCAAAGCATCTTCTTGAATAACCAATGGTAATAAAACATATTCATAGCATATAGGATTCCTAGTCCCATCAAATCCTCCTGTGCTGTAGACAACATATACATTCCCACTGAGACAACCCCAACCTCATCAAACCACAGGATCTCTGGCTGACTACATAATATCACAGCATGCCAAGACTGTCCAAATCCTTCTACAATGCCAAGAGAAGTAAGTGCACCTTTCGAGCAGATAATTCTTTTCCTACTCCAGTAGAGTCCAGACCTGATGAAACATCCAGTGAGAACTCTAAAAGAGCTGTTTTCTCACACTTATAGTGACTTTTAGCTGTTTGCTGAGTTCCAAACCCTAGGCTCCATCTTAGTCCTACCGTGCTTTGATAGATAGTTCTAAGCTTCTGCTGGCACTTTCCCTCCAACTGGCCTTGTCCTAGCACATTCTTTTGTGCTGTATCCAGCATCTACATTCCCAACAGTAACCATCCTACCTGAATCCATCTGCAGGATGATTCCGATGCCTAAACCACTTCATTATATAACCAGACATCCCACAACCACCAGGACCCAACTTTAGCCAATTGAGTAACCCACTACACACAAGTGAATATTTGATTTTCCACATGCTGTCTGACTTACAGCTGCCTCATGTGCCTTGCATTTGCAAATTTTAGGCCTGTGAAGGTTTTCAAAGCCTTCAGCCAAGACTAGGTCCAGCAACTCCTTCTTTGGTATAGTCAACAGTTAGGCTCCCCTAATTTAACACACCTACACCCATGCATGAAATAGTTGCCCTGCTTTCACAACTCCATTTCCAATCCAGACTTTCCATATCTTCCCCAAAGGCCAAGCCCAGAATATTTCCCCTACCAGATAGCGTTTCCCCATATGCCAACAAACAGATCATAAGTCACTACAAGTGTCCAAGTCTAGTTTTTGCCACTGATATTCTTGCATGTTGTAGTAATGCTCACAGGATTCAACAGAGTTCCAAATGCGAGGGCCGAATCCCAGCATCTACTCCTGTCGTCCAACCAACATACATTGTCCTACAAGGACCTGCGCTGCTTGAATCTACATATAGTACTCATTTTGCTATCTTACCCGAAACCAAATTCTGTATTCCTGAGTCCTCCACCATGGTATGGCCTGGTAAGTACTCACTCCCTCACAACCAGATATTTCATATTCTATCTCTACCTGGATCTAGCCTCTTTCCCAAAGTCATTATACAAATTTAGTTTGATAACCTAAGTAGCAATATCTAGGCTTCTATAATTTCGGAAATCCCATGTCTTGGCCTTCCACGTGTGCGATTGCCGACATACATGCAGCAGACAAGTTGCTACCTTCACCCACCCACAGTACCCTCTGTGTTACCTGCAGCACCCTACTCTACCACATTCCTAATGTTCTCCTCCAGGAACTGGCTTCTTATATAAGCCACCAACCAATACTTGTTCTCCATATCCATCTGCATCTAGCTTGGGTTTAACATCTAGCACCCCTGCATAATCTGGCTGTTTGCCTCTTGAGTCAAGGGTCTTCTAGGGAGAATGGTCCCAAATAACTCAGCTCAGACTATTCTCAGGAATCCTCCTTTTCTGTCGTGAACATCTAGGCTTTGCTAGCACTTACCCTGCACCAATATATGCACGGGACACTTTAAGTACAGTATAGAGCGTTATTCCTTATTCAGATTTTCTATGTCTTCCCAGGTTTTAACTTGTTTAGTTTAGTTACCCACTCAGTACTTTGTACATAGAGGGCTTGATCTACCCAAGTTGCAACAACCAGTGTCCTGGTCTTCTCCAGCTTCCTCTATAGCAATCTCCGGCATTCTTAGACCCATCAACTTTTTCTGTGCTGTTGACAGCATCTAGATTCCCACAAAGACTATCAGTCTCTCATAGAACCAGAGGAGTTGTGGCTGCCCTACATGACCATTCTATCCCCAGACTATCAGAATACTCCTCCATCGTCTAGATTTCAGAGCACTGCTCTGCATCCTATCATTGTTTTTCTAATCCAGTGGAGTCCAGACTGGATGGAACATCCAGCGTCATCCCTAGATTTCAATAGTAGTGACTTCTAGCTTTTAGTAGGGTTCCAAATCCTTTGTTCCATCTTAGTCCCACCATGGTCTCTTAGGCTGAATGCAACATATAGTGTCCTGCATGAATCTCCTGAAACAACCCTTACACACAGGACACTCTAGGCTACCTATACAACACAACTTAATACCCAGATTACCCAGAATACCCATGTACTCCCCAGAGTCAAGCCTGTAGAGTAACACCAAATGTACCCATCATACATGATTTTCTACAACTTGCTGAATTGATCACAGTACTTTAGCCTACATAGACAACCTATAACACATAACAGGTGCCTCTAGGATTCAGTAGGGTGTAAAATCTCACACCCCAGCACAGCCCCTCCATCTATTCATGTGCTATAGTTAACATTTAGTTTTTCTACAATAGTTGTCCTATCTATCGCCACAGGACTAGATGTTCACTATACCATGGCACTCTATACACAAACTTCCTATCCACTCCCCAGAGTCTAGTTACTGAAACTCCAAACACAACCCAATATTTCTGTTTTCATGTCATGCAAAACATAAATCCCATGCTGCATGCAGTTTGGCACAGATGTCTGGACTCCTAGCCTTGCTGTAATGACCCCTAGAATTCAACAAGGTCCCCATTCCTTGGCCCTAGCCTATGCCAAGCATTTTGTCCTTGGCTGTAGCCTACATCTATGCTCCCATAGGGATGTACCCTAGCCCTGTCTACCCACATCTACTTTCAGAAAGCCTTGTGACACATAAAATACACCAATAAATACACAGACTTCCTGTGGTCTCCTCCTGGGTGAGCCTGGTGTTTACATCCCTATCTGACATTTTATTTTCTGGCGTAACTAGAATGGTCGAACATCCAGTGACCATGACTAGTGTGGCTATGAGTTCCTTGTACTTGATGGCTCTAGGCTTCTGCAGACTCTGGTTCCTCCAACTGACCTTGTCCTAGCCTATTCCTTTGTGCTATATCCAACTTCCATACTCTCAACTTGAACCATTCTACCTTCATTCAATCACAAGTGACATTTAAATGATTAAGCCACCTATCTTTGTCCCTAGACATCCCACATGCTCGGCCTCCAGGGTTTAGCCTAGTGAGTAATAACCAACACAAACATGAATACTTGTTTTTCCACATGCAGCCTGACCTACTAGAACCACATTTGCCTTCCATTTGCGAGCTTTAGGCATCTACAGGTTTGAATGTGTGCAGACAAGCTTAGGCCCAGCAACTTCTACTATGCTTTTGTGAACAGCTAGGCTCCCTCTGCACTCAACGTTCTTACACACATGCCCAGACTGTCCATATCCTCCTACAAAGACTATAGAGGTATGCACCCTTCTGCAGAGATAATTGTTTTCCCAAACTAGTGGAGTCCAGACAATCTAGTGGCATCCCTAGAATAGTGGTTGTTCTCCCTCGCAATGACTTTCTTATATCTACCTATCTGTCTATCTATCTATCTATCTATCTATCTATCTATCTATCTATCTATCTATTTTTAATTCGAGAGAAGGCTTCTCTACGTAACTTTGAAGTCTATTTTTGCACTAGCTCTGTAGACCAGGTTGGCTTCACACTCACAGAGATCCTCCTGCCTCTGCCTCCCAAGTGCTATGATTAAAGTCATGCACCACCACCACCCATCCTTGTAGTGACTTCTAACTTTTGTCAATGTCCGAAATCCTTTGCTTGATGTTCTTCTTTGCTATAGGTAAGATCTTGGTTCCTGCATGAAGTTCCTGTTACAACACTTAGCCACAGAACACTGTGTGCTGCCTATACAACCCAACTCTGTACTCAGATTCCCCATGACCTCTCCAGAGTCAGGCCTGTTAATTATCCCTAACATACTCATCATAAATGTTTTTGCACATCCTGCTGAATCTATACCAGTACCCCAGCCTAGACAAACAACTTATACTTCAGAGCAGAGGCCTTCAGGCTTCATCATGGTCCCAAATCTCATACACCCCCAATTTCAGTGCTATAAGGAACAATTAGAGTGCCACTAGTACTTGCCCTATCCACAGGCACAGGACTAGATGTTGACTATACTACCCCTCTCTATACACAAACTTTCTGTGTTCTCTTCCAGGGGTAGTCTATTGGATATTCCACATACATCCCAATATTTCTGTTTTCATATCCTGTAGCGTGTAAATCATGAGCCTTAGGCAGTGCCACCATAGTAGCCTGAAATCTTTGCCTTGCGGTAATGATCTCTAACTTCATCAAATCCTAAATCCTAGTTCCCAGTTTAGTCCCAGTATTTCATCCTTTGCTCTAGCCTACATGGTGTGCTCCTGGGAGGATCATCAGTCGTCGTACCAAACTAAGAATATTGCATACTATATTAATGAACAACCTAGAAAGATATGTCCATGAATGCAATAGTGGTACAAACTTTCTGGGAATAATCAGCTCCTTAAGAGTGAATTTAAGGTCTACTCTACAGAAAGCAACACATGCCTGCTGCTGTAAGCTTTGTCGAGAACACATGGTTATGGAGATCCAAGGCCCCAGTAATGAACCTCATACTATTATTTTGTTAAATGAATGAAGTATCAAGCTTCACTCTACATTCATACCTCGATAACTACAGATTAGTGCAGTTCTCAGACCTCCTCAGAGACCTTGGTGCAGTAGATTATGTTTAAAAAAGACATTCAAAACTGGTCATCCTGGAAAAAAAATGAGAGTATGTGCAATGGGATATTTGTAGCCCTCTCTTCAAGACTCAGGTACCATTGCAGGGAGCATTTAAAAAGATTTTATGAGTCTGAGGCTGCAGATGCCAAGAGTGAAATTGTGATCTCAAGACATGACAGAGTCATTGCTCTCACAAATACAGAGCCGTCGTGATTGCATGCAAAGGCCTGTGTAAGATGAGGCCAGGTCATATTCCAGTATGCTTGGTGACTAAGCACTCAAATATATGCCAGTATGGTTTCCATCCACATTAACTCTCACACTTCTCTAGAAGCCACCAACTGTCAGGAGTTTGCCAGTTAGACTCTCGAGCCCTCCTACAGTGCATCTTTGACTATGGGGGATGGCTCAGAAGTCTGTACCTCTAACTGACAAACTACTGACAGTTGCTGGCTTCTAGAGAAATGTGACAGTTAATGAAAGGGAATGAAAAACAGGCTCTCATGTACTTGAATACTTACTTAGTTACCAAGAAGTGCAACTGTTTGGGAAATTAGGAGGTGTGACCATGCTGGAATGCATATAGCCTTTGTGGATAATATATGTAACTGAGGGTGGGTTTTGAGGTTTACATTCCCACATCAGGCCTCGTCTCTCTCTCTCTCTACCTACTACTGATGAATCAGTTGGTATGGACTCAACAACAGGCCCAGTGCCGTGTTTGCCTGAATCCTGACATGATGACCATGAATTAATTTCCTAAAATTATAGGCAAGCATCCAATTAACTAGTGATAAAGAGATCCAGAGACCCTTTCAAGTCTCTTGCATCTTGAAGTCCTGAACTGAGATTAGAGTTTAGCTAGAGGGACAGGGTATTGACATATAAGCAGTTGTGGTCAGAGGGGGCATCTACCCTCCCTTAGCTCACCCATCATTGTCTAATTGTTAGTCTTATCTGGCAAGGTGGTTTGATAGTAGGAATTGTGTGAAATCTCTTTAAGGAGACAAGGTTTTCCTTTGGGTAGAGAACATTGCTTTACCTGGCATGAGATTTCTGTAGAAATACTCATTACGTAGAAGTCAATGATTTGACTGTTCTGATCGATCAAGCTACACAATTGTCTCATTAGTATATCCTCATTTCTGCTAGGCCTGTTATGTAAGCAGCCCATTCTAAAAGCCCTATTAAAACACAAATTTTTTATAAAGGATAACCAAGGGTAAACATGTCACTTCAAATTACCATTCCTTTCACTGAGATGTGATCAGTAGATTTGAGTTTGCTGGGTGATTATTGCTCCTGGGGAGATTTCCTTACTTACATTGGATGGTGAGGTATAAAACCAACATTCAAAAAAAGTTGAGAACAGGAAACATAACAGCTAATTGTGGGGATAACTGTCACTCACACACTTCACCTCAGATAGGTTGAGACATTCATACTGTGAAGTTTTGCCCGGATCTTGCAAAATACATGGATGGTGGAGCACAGTCTTCTTCATCCGTATCTATAAGATTAGATAAATGTAGCAATTTGGATTCATTGCTCCATAATTACCTCTATGAGTCTTACAGTGCATGTGTGGTATGACCCTCAAATCTGTGGGAACCAAAGTCCCTTCTTTGTCATATGCTAACCCAAATTTTCTTCTTTTTATATATCAAACCATATTCCTTTTCTGGCCTCTATCCCTATAGTATACAAAATGTCAGATTTTCCATCTTCAACACCAAAGAGTCTTCTGTGTCATATACCCACCTAAATCAATTTTCTAGGCCTCAACTTGAAATTTGAGTTCAAGGTGTGGTTCACACAATACACGCAATCAAATCCATCTTTATCATAAATTCATGAAAATTGTTTATCTGCCATCAAACTTTGAAAAACCATAATCTCTCCCATATCATATACCAAACAAATCTCTCTCTCTCTCTCTCTCTCTCTCTCTCTCTCTCTCTCTCTCCCCACTGTTGCTGCCTTCATCCTTATGAGACCACATCCCTCCTTTGTCATCTGCCTATCCACACTACCTCTCTTGCCATATAGCCAATATTTCTTCCCTAAAACCATATCAGAAACAAATCTCTCCCTTTCATTCAACCAAGTGAACTCCCTCTCTCGCCATGTACCCACTATTTCTGGACCCATCCTTCCAAGACACTCATTCCTCCTTAGCCATACACCAAACCTAATACTCTCTCTTATAATGTTTCCACCATTTCTTCCCCCAAACGTTGTGATGGCCCAATCTGCCCCATGTCATGTACTCACCCAAACTCCCTCGCTAGCCATATATCCACCATGTCTGCCCCCATCCTGCTGTGACCCAAATCCTTCTCTTGCCATATGCCCACTGAAAATTCTTCTATTTTCATGTAACCACACAATTTCCTGTCTTGTGATGTAACCACCATTTCTTCCCCCAAACATGTCAGACCCAAATATATCCATGTTTATAAGCCCAACAAAACCCCCTCTCTTGACATATACCCACCCAAACTCTGTTTCATGAAATATACCAATTATTTCTGCCCCAAAACTTAAGAGACCCAAACACCCCCTGGTCATACAGCTACCCAAACTCCTCTCTGGGCATATACCCATCATTTTGCCACCAGCTTTGTGAGACCCTAATCTCTCCATTGTCGTATGCCCAACCAAAGTATTTCTCCTGCTACATACTCACCATTGCTGCCCCTAAAGTGTATAAGACCCAAATCCCTCCCTTGTCATTTACCCAGCATACTCCCTCTGTTGCTATATATGCACCATTTCTGACCCCATCTTTCTGAGACCCTAATCCCACCCTTCATATAATAACCCAAACTCCTCTCTTAACAGATACTCATGATTTCTGCCACCTGAGTATTTGAGAATCAAATCCTTCCCTTGTCATGTACCCACCCAAATGTCTCTTATCATTTACCCATCATTACACTCTCCAAAGTATATGAGATCCAACTCCCTTCCCTGGCATTACCTACCCATATTCCCACTCTTTCCAAGCTCACACCATTACTGCCCCAAAATTTATGAGACACAAATCCCTCCCTTGTCTTCTACCCACACAAAATCCCCCTCTTCAAGGCACCCACCATTGATGCCCAAACTTTTGGAGACACAAATCCCTCCCTTTTTTCCTACCCACCCAAACTCCCTCTCTTCCATGCACCCACAATTAAGGACCAAACCTTTGGAGACCCAAATCCCTCCCGTGTCTTCTACCCACCCAAACTCCCTCTCTTTCCATGCACTCACCATTACTGCTCCAAACATATGGAAACCGAAATCCCTCCCTTGTCTTCTTCCCACCCAAACTCCCCCTCTTCCATGCACCCACCATTGTTTTCCAAACCTTTGGAGACCCAAATCCCATCCTTGTCTTCTTCCCACCCGAACCCCCCCTCTTCCATGCACCCACCATTGTTGCCCAAACCTTTGGAGACCCATATCCCACCCTTGTCTTCTTCCAACCCAAACATCCCCACTTTCATGCACCCACCATTGATGCCCAAACCTTTGGAGACCCAAATCCCTCCCTTGTCTTCTACCCACCCATGCTCCCTTTCTTTTCATGCACTCACCATTACTGCCCCAAAATCCCCCTCATCCTGGCACCCACCAATGATGCCCAAACGTTTGGAGACAAAAATCCCTCCCTTGTCTTCTTCCCACCCAAACTCCCCCTCTTCCATGCACCCATCATTGATGCCCAAACCTTTAAAAACACAAATCCCTCCCTTGTCTCCTACACACCCAAACTCCCTTTCTTCCATGCACCCACAAGTGATGCCCAAACCTTTGGAGACACAAATCCCTCCCTTGTCTTCTACCAACCCAAGTTCCCTAGCTTTTCATGCACTCACCATTACTGCCCAAATCCTTTGGAGAGACAAATCCCTTCCTTGTCTTCTATCCACCCTAACTCCCCCTCTTCCATGCACCCTCCATTGATGACCAATTCTTTGGAGACCCAAATCCCTCCCTTGTCATCTTCCCACCCAAACTCCCTTTCTTTTCATGCCCTCACCATTACTGCCCCAAAACTTTGGAGACCCAAATCCCTCCCTTGTCTTCTTCCCACCCAAACTCCCGTCTTCCATGCACCCACCATTGATGCCCAAACCTTTGGAGACACAAATCCCTCCCTTGTCTCCTACCCACCAAAACTCCCTCTCTTTCCATGCTCTCACCGTTAAAGCCACAAAATTTTGGAGACCCTAATCCCTCCCTTGTCTTCTTCCCACACAAACTCGCCTCTTTTATGCACCCACAATTAATGCCCAAACCTTTGTAGACCCAAATCCCTCCCTTGTCTTCTACCAACCCAAACTCCCCCTCTTTCCATGAACCCACTATGACTGTCCCAAACCTAGTGAAGAACAAATCTCTCCATTGCCATTCACCCACCCATCTTCCCTCTCTTCTCCTATAACCATCATTTTTCCTTCCCTTTCCTGGTTTCGCCTTTAGTCACTGTAAAAGACACATAGCTTTTCAACTAAATTGAATTTATTTTCAATTTAAGAAATTTATACGAATGCAATTTTCTTTGTCATATTTGGGCATCCCCGTCTTCATGATAGCCATCTTATTGGCTCTCCCCCTCATCGGCTGCTGCGACAATGCTCGCTTCTCCAGTAGTGTGCACCTAGGCTTCATTTCAGGCTCCTCCTCCTTAGGTTCAGGCATTCCAGTAAGAGCTTTCACTTTGATTTTCTTCCGTTCGAGGGCAGCTGCCTCTTCGGCCTCCCTCTTTCTCTTGTTCCTCTTCTTTGAGGAGTGCTTCCGGTGTTTGCTTTTCTTGTGTGCCTGGAATGGCAAGAGGTGAACACAAGAATAAGTTAATAGAGGGAGAAGTCAGGAGAGCCATGTGAAGGACACTTTGTCGGAAGAGGTGAGAATTGATAAGGGATTTATGCCAGGAAGGAGAGAGGTAGTGACTTTAGGTAAGAATAAATGGGTAGAGGAGGGAGCTCCAGTAGGGTTCGTCAACTCACCTTTCCGCACGACATGTAAGGTGGATACTGCTTTAGAGCTGCCTTTGTCTTCACCATAACGACTGGCCCGTTCGCTGCCATCGGAACATCACTACTGGATGTTGGGAGGTCCATGTCGGACAGTGATTCCTTAGGTCCTTTGCTAGACTCTCCATCACCAAGTCGCCTGAGCGCATGTTGTTTCTCCCTCGAGGGGCTGTGAACAACTGGCAGAGTAGGGAAGGCCACACCCTCAGACCTGAGTCATCATCAAGGTCTCGAACAGTAGTAGGTGAGCTTGTGCTCTGACATCACAAAGCCTGGTTCTGACCCACAAGAATGCCTGGGGAAGGAAGGAACAAATAGTGGACTGTACCACTCCTGACACTTTGATGATAGGGGGAAGATATTGAGAAGGCAAAGAGAGTTTGGGTTTAGATGGATACTTTGTTTAATAACTCCAAGGCAAATTTTCCACCTCAACCTTTTTTACATATCTACCTTTGTTGTGGTAGAACACATGACAGATCATTTGCTTCTCCAAATTCTTCAACAATACTATCCCTGTCAATGGTTTAGTCCAAAATGTCCGCCTCAATCTTTGGCTAGTATCTTGAATGTCTTCCCTAAAATCATTCCCAAATAACATTCCTACTCCATGGCTTAGCCTGTTGACCGTACACACACACACTCACACACACATACACACACACACACACACACACACACACACACGAATACTTGCATCTCCACATTCCTCTGTACCTAATGAATATACGCAAACCAGTGTCCATATCTTGTCTGGCTGTGTAGCAACAAATCATGGCCTCCAGGCTTCCACCTTATCCCAAGTCAGGTGACCCAGCCTAGCCTCAATATCTCTTTTACTGTGGTGAGCATACAGCCTCCTTTAATATACTCACTCACCTAAGGAGGCTTTCTACAACCAACATAAGCCCAGTCCATAACCAGGGTTCTCCTATCTTCTGGTGTCTAGCCTATTGAGAATATCACACAGTATTAGACACTTGATTTTTAACATTCTGTTATGTATAACCTGGAAACCATAAGAAATGTTCAATCTTGGTCTGGACTCCTTGCCTTATAGTAGTGAATTTTAGGCTTCAACATATTGCAGCCTATTTAGAACATTTTTCCTATATTATAGAGAACATCTGGGCTACAGCCAGATATAATCCTATTTAGATAAACCAACAGGGGTCTTAGAGTTGCCCATACCTCTTCACACCATACCCAGACTTCCTATGTCCCCCTCCAGGATTTATCCAGGTGAAGATATCCATACTCTGTAATTGGTTTTCCATATTCAGTGGAATTTATCCTAGATTGAATAGTCCCTGTCCCATCAAAGAATGGACCCTTGCACTCTGCAGTAGTGATTTTTGGCATGTTTTAGGGACACAAATCTCAAAACACAGCATGATCCCACCAGCTACTACTATTCTGTAGCCAACACTGAGAGTTCCCCAACACTTATCATACCTGTACTGGCTAATGGAATAACCCCACTCCTTATGAAAAGTTATCGTGTCCTCCTAAAGTTCGAACCTAGTGAATATTTCCTGTTCCAAATACTGTTTTTCCACATCCCTCCAAACATAGCTCATATTGATGTGGGATTCCCTTTTGTATATCTATGTATCATTATGATCCATACCAGTAAGGCTCTCACTGGTAGCTGCTGGTTTTCTCCTTCAGCAGCTACATGGCATCTCCCTGACTCTGCCTACTTTCTCTCTATATCTCTGTTCAGATTTCCTGCCTGGCTATATTCTACTAATCGATTGCCCAAAGCATCTTCTTGAATAACCAATGGTAATAAAACATATTCATAGCATATAGGATTCCTAGTCCCATCAAATCCTCCTGTGCTGTAGACAACATATACATTCCCACTGAGACAACCCCAACCTCATCAAACCACAGGATCTCTGGCTGACTACATAATATCACAGCATGCCAAGACTGTCCAAATCCTTCTACAATGCCAAGAGAAGTAAGTGCACCTTTCGAGCAGATAATTCTTTTCCTACTCCAGTAGAGTCCAGACCTGATGAAACATCCAGTGAGAACTCTAAAAGAGCTGTTTTCTCACACTTACAGTGACTTTTAGCTGTTTGCTGAGTTCCAAACCCTAGGCTCCATCTTAGTCCTACCGTGCTTTGATAGATAGTTCTAAGCTTCTGCTGGCACTTTCCCTCCAACTGGCCTTGTCCTAGCACATTCTTTTGTGCTGTATCCAGCATCTACATTCCCAACAGTAACCATCCTACCTGAATCCATCTGCAGGATGATTCCGATGCCTAAACCACTTCATTATATAACCAGACATCCCACAACCACCAGGACCCAACTTTAGCCAATTGAGTAACCCACTACACACAAATGAATATTTGATTTTCCACTTGCTGTCTGACTTACAGCTGCCTCATGTGCCTTGCATTTGCAAATTTTAGGCCTGTGAAGGTTTTCAAAGCCTTCAGCCAAGACTAGGTCCAGCAACTCCTTCTTTGGTATAGTCAACAGTTAGGCTCCCCTGAATTTAACACACCTACACCCATGCATGAAATAGTTGCCCTGCTTTCACAACTCCATTTCCAATCCAGACTTTCCATATCTTCCCCAAAGACCAAGCCCAGAATATTTCCCCTACCAGATAGCGTTTCCCCATATGCCAACAAACAGATCATAAGTCACTACAAGTGTCCAAGTCTAGTTTTTGCCACTGATATTCTTGCATGTTGTAGTAATGCTCACAGGATTCAACAGAGTTCCAAATGCGAGGGCCGAATCCCAGCATCTACTCCTGTCCTTCAACCAACATACATTGTCCTACAAGGACCTGCGCTGCTTGAATCTACATATAGTACTCATTTTGCTATCTTACCCGAATCCAAATTCTGTATTCCTGAGTATTCCACCATTGTATGGCCTGGTAAGTACTCACTCCCTCACAACCAGATATTTCATATTCTATCTCTACCTGGATCTAGCCTCTTTCCCAAAGTCATTATACAAATTTAGTTTGATCACCTAAGTAGCAATATCTAGGCTTCTATAATTTCGGAAATCCCATATCTTGGCCTTCCACGTGTGCGATTGCCGACATACATGCAGCAGACAAGTTGCTACCTTCACCCACCCACAGTACCCTCTGTGTTACCTGCAGCACCCTACTCCACCACATTCCTAATGTTCTCCTCCAGGAACTGGCTTCTTATATATGCCACCAACCAATACTTGTTTTCCATATCCATCTGCATCTAGCTTGAGTTTAACAGCCAGCACCCCTGCATAATCTGGCTGTTTGCCTCTTGATTCAAGGGTCTTCTCGGGAGTATGGTCCCAAATAACTCAGCTCAGACTATTCTCAGGAATCCTCCTTTTCTGTCGTGAACATCTAGTCTTTGCTAGCACTTACCCTGCACTAGTACATCCACGGGACACTTTAGGTACAATATAGAACATTATTCCTTATTCAGATTTTCTATGTCTTCCCAGGTTTTAACTTGTTTAGTTTAGTTACCCACTCAGTACTTTGTACATAGAGGGCTTGATCTACTCAAGTTGCAACAACCAGTGTCCTTGTCTTCTCCAGCTGCCTCCATAGCAATCTCCGGCATTCTTAGACCCATCAACTTTTTCTGTGCTGTTGACAGCATCTAGATTCCCACAAAGACTATCAATCTCTCATAGAACCAGAGGAGTTGTGGCTGCCCTACATGACCATTCTATCCCCAGACTATCAGAATACTCCTCCATCGTCTAGATTTCAGAGCACTGCTCTGCATCCTATCATTGTTTTTCTAATCCAGTGGAGTCCAGACTGGATGGAACATCCAGTGTCATCCCTAGATTTCAATAGTAGTGACTTCTAGCTGTTGGTAGGGTTCCAAATCCTTTGTTCCATCTTAGTCCCACCATGGTCTCTTAGGCTGAATGGAACATATAGTGTCCTACATGAATCTCCTGTAACAACACTTACACACAGGACACTCTAGGCTACCTATACAACACAACTTAATACCCAGATTTCCCAGAATACCCATGTACTCCCCAGAGTCAAGCCTGTAGAGTAACACGAAATGTACTCATCATACATGATTTTCTACAACTTGCTGAATTGATCACAGTACTTTAGCCTACATAGACAACCTATAACACATAACAGGTGCCTCTAGGATTCAGTAGGGTATAAAATCTCACACCCCAGCACAGCCCCTCCATCTATTCATGTGCTATAGTTAACATTTAGTTTTTCTACAATAGTTGTCCTATCTATGGCCAAATCACTAGATGTTCACTATACCATGGCACTCTATACACAAACTTCCTATCCACTCCCCAGAGTCTAGTTCCTGAAACTCCAAACACAACCCAATATTTCTGTTTTCATGTCATGCAAAACATAAATCCCATGCTGCATGCAGTTTGGCACAGATGTCTGGACTCCTAGCCTTGCTGTAATGACCCCTAGAATTCAACAAGGTCCCCATTCCTTGGCCCTAGCCTATGCCAAGCATTTTGTCCTTGGCTGTAGCCTACATCTATGCTCCCATAGGGATGTACCCTAGCCCTGTCTACCCACATCTACTTTCAGAAAGCCTTGTGACACATAAAATACACCAATAAATACACAGACTTCCTGTGGTCTCCTCCTGGGTGAGCCTGGTGTTTACATCCCTATCTGACATTTTATTTTCTGGCGTAACTAGAATGGTCGAACATCCAGTGACCATGACTAGTGTGGCTATGAGTTCCTTGTACTTGATGGCTCTAGGCTTCTGCAGACTCTGGTTCCTCCAACTGACCTTGTCCTAGCCTATTCCTTTGTGCTATATCCAACTTCCATACTCTCAACTTGAACCATTCTACCTTCATTCAATCACAAGTGACATTTAAATGATTAAGCCACCTATCTTTGTCCCTAGACATCCCACATGCTCGGCCTCCAGGGTTTAGCCTAGTGAGTAATAACCAACACAAACATGAATACTTGTTTTTCCACATGCAGCCTGACCTACTAGAACCACATTTGCCTTCCATTTGCGAGCTTTAGGCATCTACAGGTTTGAATGTGTGCAGACAAGCTTAGGCCCAGCAACTTCTACTATGCTTTAGTGAACAGCTAGGCTCCCTCTGCACTCAACGTTCTTACACACATGCCCAGACTGTCCATATCCTCCTACAAAGACTATAGAGGTATGCACCCTTCTGCAGAGATAATTGTTTTCCCAAACTAGTGGAGTCCAGACAATCTAGTGGCATCCATAGAATAGTGCTTGTTCTCCCTCGCAATGACTTACTTATATCTACCTATCTGTCTATCTATCTATCTATTTTTAATTCGAGAGAAGGCTTCTCTACGTAACTTTGAAGTCTATTTTTGCACTAGCTCTGTAGACCAGGTTGGCTTCACACTCACAGAGATCCTCCTGCCTCTGCCTCCCAAGTGCTATGATTAAAGTCATGCACCACCACCACCCATCCTTGTAGTGACTTCTAACTTTTGTCAATGTCCGAAATCCTTTGCTTCATGTTCTTCTTTGCTATAGGTAAGATCTTGGTTCCTGCATGAAGTTCCTGTTACAACACTTAGCCACAGAACACTGTGTGCGGCCTATACAACCCAACTCTGTACTCAGATTCCCCATGACCTCTCCAGAGTCAGGCCTGTTAATTATCCCTTACATACTCATCATAAATGTTTTTGCACATCCTGCTGAATCTATACCAGTACCCCAGCCTAGACAAACAACTTATACTTCAGAGCAGAGGCCTTCAGGCTTCATCATGGTCCCAAATCTCATACACCCCCAATTTCAGTGCTATAAGGAACAATTAGAGTGCCACTAGTACTTGCCCTATCCACAGGCACAGGACTAGATGTTGACTATACTACCCCTCTCTATACACAAACTTTCTGTGTTCTCTTCCAGGGGTAGTCTATTGGATATTCCACATACATCCCAATATTTCTGTTTTCATATCCTGTAGCGTGTAAATCATGAGCCTTAGGCAGTGCCACCATAGTAGCCTGAAATGTTTGCCTTGCGGTAATGATCTCTAACTTCAACAAAGTCCTAAATCCTAGTTCCCAGTTTAGTCCCAGTATTTCATCCTTTGCTCTAGCCTACATGGTGTGCTCCTGGGAGGATCATCAGTCATCGTACCAAACTAAGAATATTGCATACTATATTAATGAACAACCTAGAAAGATATGTCCATGAATGCAATAGTGGTACAAACTTTCTGGGAATAATCAGCTCCTTAAGAGTGAATTTAAGGTCTACTCTATAGAAAGCAACACATGCCTGCTGCTGTAAGCTTTGTCGAGAACATATGGTTATGGAGATCCAAGGCCCCAGTATTGAACCTCATACTATTATTTTGTTAAATGAATGAAGTATCAAGCTTCACTCTACATTCATATCTCGATAACTACAGATTAGTGCAGTTCTCAGACCTCCTCAGAGACATTGGTGCAGTAGATTATGTTTAAAAAAGACATTCAAAACTGGTCATCCTGGAAAAAAAATGAGAGTATGTGCAATGGGATATTTGTAGCCCTCTCTTCAAGACTCAGGTACCATTGCAGGGAGCATTTAAAAAGATTTTATGAGTCTGAGGCTGCAGATGCCAAGAGTGAAACTGTGATCTCAAGACATGACAGAGTCATTGCTCTCACCAATACAGAGCCATCGTGATTGCATGCAAAGGCCTGTGTAAGATGAGGCCAGGTCATATTCCAGTATGCTTGGTGACTAAGCACTCAAATATATGCCAGTATGGTTTCCATCCACATTAACTCTCACACTTCTCTAGAAGCCACCAACTGTCAGGAGTTTGCCAGTTAGACTCTCGAGCCCTCCTACAGTGCATCTTTGACTATGGGGGATGGCTCAGAAGTCTGTACCTCTAACTGACAAACTATTGACAGTTGCTGGCTTCTAGAGAAATGTGACAGTTAATGAAAGGGAATGAAAAACAGGCTCTCATGTACTTGAATACTTACTTAGTTACCAAGAAGTGCAAATGTTTGTTAAATTAGGAGGTGTGACCATGCTGGAATGCATATAGCCTTTGTGGATAATATATGTCACTGAGGGTGGGTTTTGAGGTTTACATTCCCACATCAGGCCTCGTCTCTCTCTCTCTCTACCTACTACTGATGAATCAGTTGGTATGGACTCAACAACAGGCCCAGTGCCGTGTTTGCCTGAATCCTGCCATGAGGATCATGAATTAATTTCCTAAAATTATAGGCAAGCATCCAATTAACTAGTGATAAATTGATCCAGAGACCCTTTCAAGTCTCTTGCATCTTGAAGTCCTGAACTGAGATTAGAGTTTAGCTAGAGGGACAGGGTATTGACATATCAGCAGTTGTGGTCAGGAGGTGGCATCTACCCTCCCTTAGCTCACCCATCATTGTCTAATTGTTAGTCTTATCTGGCAAGGTGGTTTGATAGTAGGAATTTTGTGAAATCTCTTTAATAAGACAAGGTTTGCCTTTGGGTAGAGAACATTGCTTTACATGGCATGAGATTTCTGTAGAAATACTCATTACGTTGAAGTCAATGATTTGACTGTTCTGATCGATCAAGCTACACAATTTCATTTCTGAGGGCCTGTTATGTAAGCAGCCCATTCTAAAAGCCCTATTAAAACACAAATTTTTTATAAAGGATAACCAAGGGTAAACCTGTCACTTCAAATTACCATTCCTTTCACTGAGATGTGATCAGTAGATTTGAGTTTGCTGGGTGATTATTGCTCCTGGGGAGATTTCCTTACTTACATTGGATGGTGAGGTATAAAACCAACATTCAAAAAAAGTTGCCAAACAGGAAACATAACAGCTATTTGTGGGGATAACTGTCACTCACACACTTCACCTCAGATAGGTTGAGACATTCATACTGTGAAGTTTTGCCCGGATCTTGCAAAATACATGGATGGTGGAGCACAGTCTTCTTCATCCGTATCTATGAGATTAGATAAATGTAGCAATTTGGATTCAATGCTCCATAATTACCTCTATGAGTCTTACAGTGCATGTGTGGTATGACCCTCAAATCTGTGGGAACCAAAGTCCCTTCTTTGTCATATGCTAACCCAAATTTTCTTCTTTTTATATATCAAACCATATTCCTTTTCTGGCCTCTATCCCTATAGTATACAAAATGTCAGATTTTCCATCTTCAACACCAAAGAGTCTTCTGTGTCATATACCCACCTAAATCAATTTTCTAGGCCTCAACTTGAAATTTGAGTTCAAGGTGTGGTTCATACAATACACGCAATCAAATCCATCTTTATCGTAAATTCATGAAAATTGTTTATCTGTCATCAAACTTTGTAAAACCATAATCTCTCTCATATCATATACCAACCCAATCTCTCTCTCTCTCTCTCTCTCTCTCTCTCTCTCTCTCTCTCTGTCTCTCTCCCCCCACTGTTGCTGCCTTCATCCTTATGAGACCACATCCCTCCTTTGTCATCTGCCTATCCACACTACCTCTCTTGCCATATAGCCAATATTTATTCCCTAAAACCTTATCAGACACAAATCTCTCCCTTTCATTCAACCAAGTGAACTCACTCTCTCGCCATGTACCCACTATTTCTGGACCCATCCTTCCAAGACACTCATTCCTCCTTAGCCATACACCAAACCTAATACTCTCTCTTATAATCTTTCCAACATTTCTTCCCCCAAACGTTGTGATGGCCCAATCTGCCCCATGTCATGTACTCACCCAAACTCCCTCGCTAGCCATATATCCACCATGTCTGCCCCCATCCTGCTGTGACCCAAATCCTTCTCTTGCCATATGCCCACTGAAAATTCTTCTATTTTCATGTAACCACACAATTTCCTGTCTTGTGATGTAACCACCATTTCTTCCCCCAAACATGTCAGACCCAAATATATCCATGTTTATAAGCCCAACAAAACCCCCTCTCTTGACATATACCCACCCAAACTCTGTTTCATGAAATATACCAATTATTTCTGCCCCAAACCTTAAGAGACCCAAACACCCCCTGGTCATACAGCTACCCAAATTCCTCTCTGGGCATATACCCATCATTTTGCCACCATCTTTGTGAGACCCTAATCTCTCCATTGGCGTATGCCCATCAAAAGTATTTCTCTTGCTACATACTCACCATTGCTGCCCCTAAAGTGTATAAGACCCAAATCCCTCCCTTGTCATTTACCCAGCATACTCCCTCTGTTGCTATATATCCACCATTTCTGACCCCATCTTTCTGAGACCCTAATCCCACCCTTCATATCATAACCCAAACTCCTCTCTTAACAGATACTCATGATTTCTGCCACCTGAGTATTTGAGAATCAAATCCGTCCCTTGTCATGTACCCACCCAAATGTCTCTTATCATTTACCCATCATTACACTCTCCAAAGTGTATGAGATCCAACTCCCTTCCCTGGCATTACCCACCCATATTCCCACGGTTTCCAAGCTCTCACCATTACTGCCCCAAAATTTTGGAGACTCAAAAACCTCCCTTGTCTTCTACAAACACAAAATCCCCCTCTTCAAGGCACCCACCATTGATGCCCAAACTTTTGGAGACACAAATCCCTCCCTTTTTTCCTACCCACCCAAACTCCCTCTCTTCCATGCACCCACAATTGATGCCCAAACCTTTGGAGACCCAAATCCCTCCCTTGTCTTCTACCCACCCAAACTCCCTCTCTTTCCATGCACTCACCATTACTGCTCCAAACATATGGAAACCCAAATCCCTCACTTGTCTTCTTCCCACCCGAACTCCCCCTCTTCCATGCACCCACCATTGTTGCCCAAACCTTTGGAGACCCAAATCCCACCCTTGTCTTCTTCCAACCCAAACATCCCCACTTTCATGCACCCACCATTGATGCCCAAACCTTTGGAGACACAAATCCCTCCCTTGTCTCCTACCCACCAAAACTCCCTCTCTTTCCATGCTCTCACCGTTAAAGCCACAAAATTTTGGAGACCCTAATCCCTCCCTTGTCTTCTTCCCACATAAACTCGCCTCTTTTATGCACCCACAATTAATGCCCAAACCTTTGTAGACCCAAATCCCTCCCTTGTCTTCTACCAACCCAAGTTCCCTTTCTTTTCATGCACTCACCATTACTGCCCAAATCCTTTGGAGACACAAATCCCTTCCTTGTCTTCTATCCACGCTAACTCCCCCTCCTCCATGCACCCACCATTGATGACCAATTCTTTGGAGACCCAAATCCCTCCCTTGTCATCTTCCCACCCAAACTCCCTTTCTTTTCATGCCCTCACCATTACTGCCCCAAAACTTTGGAGACCCAAATCCCTCCCTTGTCTTCTTCCCACCCAAACTCCCCGTCTTCCATGCACCCACCATTGATGCCCAAACCTTTGGAGACACAAATCCCTCCCTTGTCTCCTACCCACCAAAACTCCCTCTCTTTCCATGCTCTCACCGTTAAAGCCACAAAATTTTGGAGACCCTAATCCCTCCCTTGTCTTCTTCCCACACAAACTCGCCTCTTTTATGCACCCACAATTAATGCCCAAACCTTTGTAGACCCAAATCCCTCCCTTGTCTTCTACCAACCCAAACTCCCCCTCTTTCCATGAACCCACTATGACTGTCCCAAACCTAGTGAAGAACAAATCTCTCCATTGCCATTCACCCACCCATCTTCCCTCTCTTCTCCTATAACCATCATTTTTCCTTCCCTTTCCTGGTTTCGCCTTTAGTCACTGTAAAAGACACATAGCTTTTCAACTAAATTGAATTTATTTTCAATTTAAGAAATTTATACCAATGCAATTTTCTTTGTCATATTTGGGCATTCCCCGTCTTCATGATAGCCATCTTATTGGCTCTCCCCCTCATCGGCTGCTGCGACCACGCTTGCTTCTCCAGTAGTGTGCACCTCGGCTTCCTTTTCAGGCTCCTCCTCCTTAGGTTCAGGCATTGCAGTAACAGCTTTCACTTTGATTTTCTTCCGTTCGAGGGCAGCTGCCTCTTCGGCCTCCCTCTTTCTCTTGTTCCTCTTCTTTGAGGAGTGCTTCCGGTGTTTGCTTTTCTTGTGGGCCTGGAATGGCAAGAGGTGAACACAAGATTTAGTTAATACAGGGAGAAGTCAGGAGAGGCATGTGAAGGACACTTTGTCGGAAGAGGTGAGAATTGATAAGGGATTTATGCCAGGAAGGAGAGAGGTAGTGACTTTAGGTAAGAGTAAATGAGTAGAGGAGGGAGCTCCGGTAGGGTTCGTCAACTCACCTTTCCGCACGACATGTAAGGTGGATACTGCTTTAGAGCTGCCTTTGTCTTCACCATAAGGACTGGCCCGTTCGCTGCCATCGGAACATCACTACTGGATGTTGGGAGGTCCATGTCGGACAGTGATTCCTTAGGTTCCTTTGCTAGACTCTCCATCACCCAGTCGCGTGAGCGCGTGTTGTTTCTCCCTCGAGGGGCTGTGAACAACTGGCAGAGTAGGGAAGGCCACACCCTCAGACCTGAGTCATCATCAAGGTCTCGACCACTAGTAGGTGAGCTTGTGCTCTGACATCACAGAGCCTGGTTCTGACCCACAAGAATGCCTGGGGAAGGAAGGAACAAATAGTGGACTGTACCACTCCTGACACTTTGATGATAGGGGGAAGATATTGAGAAGGCAAAGAGAGTTTGGGTTTAGATGGAGACTTTGTTTAATAACTCTAAGGCAAATTTTCCACCTCAACCTTTTTTACATATCTACCTTTGTTGTGGTAGAACACATGACAGATCATTTGCTTCTCCAAATTCTTCAACAATGCTATCCCTGTCAATGGTTTAGTCCAAAATGTCCGCCTCAATCTTTGGCTAGTATCTTGAATGTCTTCCCTAAAATCATTCCCAAATAACATTCCTACTCCATGGCTTAGCCTGTTGACCGTACACACACACACTCACACACACATACACACACACACACACACACACACACACACGTATACTTGCATCTCCACATTCCTCTGTACCTAATGAATATACGCAAACCAGTGTCCATATCTTGTCTGGCTGTGTAGCAACAAATCATGGCCTCCAGGCTTCCACCTTATCCCAAGTCAGGTGACCCAGCCTAGCCTCAATATCTCTTTTACTGTGGTGAGCATACAGCCTCCTTTAATATACTCACTCACCTAAGGAGGCTTTCTACAACCAACATAAGCCCAGTCCATAACCAGGGTTCTCCTATCTTCTGGTGTCTAGCCTATTGAGAATATCACACAGTATTAGACACTTGATTTTTAACATTCTGTTATGTATAACCTGGAAACCATAAGAAATGTTCAATCTTGGTCTGGACTCCTTGCCTTATAGTAGTGAATTTTAGGCTTCAACATGTTGCAGCCTATTTAGAACATTTTTCCTATATTATAGAGAACATCTGGGCTACAGCCAGATATAATCCTATTTAGATAAACCAACAGGGGTCTTAGAGTTGCCCATACCTCTTCACACCATACCCAGACTTCCTATGTCCCCCTCCAGGATATATCCAGGTGAAGATATCCATACTCTGTAATTGGTTTTCCATATTCATTGGAATTTATCCTAGATTGAATAGTCCCTGTCCCATCAAAGAATGGACCCTTGCACTCTGCAGTAGTGATTTTTGGCATGTTTTAGGGACACAAATCTCAAAACACAGCATGATCCCACCAGCTACTACTATTCTGTAGCCAACACTGAGAGTTCCCCAACACTTATCATACCTGTACTGGCTAATGGAATAACCCCACTCCTTATGAAAAGTTATCGTGTCCTCCTAAAGTTCGAACCTAGTGAATATTTCCTGTTCCAAATACTGTTTTTCCACATCCCTCCAAACATAGCTCATATTGATGTGGGATTCCCTTTTGTATATCTATGTATCATTATGATCCATACCAGTAAGGCTCTCACTGGTAGCTGCTGGTTTTCTCCTTCAGCAGCTACATGGCATCTCCCTGACTCTGCCTACTTTCTCTCTATATCTCTGTTCAGATTTCCTGCCTGGCTATATTCTACTAATCGATTGCCCAAAGCATCTTCTTGAATAACCAATGGTAATAAAACATATTCATAGCATATAGGATTCCTAGTCCCATCAAATCCTCCTGTGCTGTAGACAACATATACATTCCCACTGAGACAACCCCAACCTCATCAAACCACAGGATCTCTGGCTGACTACATAATATCACAGCATGCCAAGACTGTCCAAATCCTTCTACAATGCCAAGAGAAGTAAGTGCACCTTTCGAGCAGATAATTCTTTTCCTACTCCAGTAGAGTCCAGACCTGATGAAACATCCAGTGAGAACTCTAAAAGAGCTGTTTTCTCACACTTACAGTGACTTTTAGCTGTTTGCTGAGTTCCAAACCCTAGGCTCCATCTTAGTCCTACCGTGCTTTGATAGATAGTTCTAAGCTTCTGCTGGCACTTTCCCTCCAACTGGCCTTGTCCTAGCACATTCTTTTGTGCTGTATCCAGCATCTACATTCCCAACAGTAACCATCCTACCTGAATCCATCTGCAGGATGATTCCGATGCCTAAACCACTTCATTATATAACCAGACATCCCACAACCACCAGGACCCAACTTTAGCCAATTGAGTAACCCACTACACACAAGTGAATATTTGATTTTCCACATGCTGTCTGACTTACACCTGCCTCATGTGCCTTGCATTTGCAAATTTTAGGCCTGTGAAGGTTTTCAAAGCCTTCAGCCAAGACTAGGTCCAGCAACTCCTTCTTTGGTATAGTCAACAGTTAGGCTCCCCTGAATTTAACACACCTACACCCATGCATGAAATAGTTGCCCTGCTTTCACAACTCCATTTCCAATCCAGACTTTCCATATCTTCCCCAAAGACCAAGCCCAGAATATTTCCCCTACCAGATAGCGTTTCCCCATATGCCAACAAACAGATCATAAGTCACTACAAGTGTCCAAGTCTAGTTTTTGCCACTGATATTCTTGCATGTTGTAGTAATGCTCACAGGATTCAACAGAGTTCCAAATGTGAGGGCCGAATCCCAGCATCTACTCCTGTCCTCCAACCAACATACATTGTCCTACAAGGACCTGCGCTGCTTGAATCTACATATAGTACTCATTTTGCTAACTATCTTACCCGAATCCAAATTCTGTATTCCTGAGTCCTCCACCATGGTATGGCCTGGTAAGTACTCACTCCCTCACAACCAGATATTTCATATTCTATCTCTATCTGGATCTAGCCACTTTCCCAAAGTCATTATACAAATTTAGTTTGATCACCTAAGTAGCAATATCTAGGCTTCTATAATTTCGGAAATCCCATGTCTTGGCCTTCCACGTGTGCGATTGCCGACATACATGCAGCAGACAAGTTGCTACCTTCACCCACCCACAGTACCCTCTGTGTTACCTGCAGCACCCTACTCTACCACATTCCTAATGTTCTCCTCCAGGAACTGGCTTCTTATATAAGCCACCAACCAATACTTGTTTTCCATATCCATCTGCATCTAGCTTGAGTTTAACAGCCAGCACCCCTGCATAATCTGGCTGTTTGCCTCTTGAGTCAAGGGTCTTCTCGGGAGTATGGTCCCAAATAACTCAGCTCAGACTATTCTCAGGAATCCTCCTTTTCTGTCGTGAACATCTAGTCTTTGCTAGCACTTACCCTGAACTAATACATCCACGGGACACTTTAGGTACAGTATAGAGCATTAATCCTCATTCAGATTTTCTATGTCTTCCCAGGGTTTAACTTGTTTAGTTTAGTTACCCACTCAGTACTTTGTACATAGAGGGCTTGATCTACCCATGTTGCAACAGCCAGTGTCCTGGTCTTCTCCAGCTGCCTCTATAGCAATCTCCGGCATTCTTAGACCCATCAACTTTTTCTGTGCTGTTGACAGCATCTAGATTCCCACAAAGACTATCAGTCTCTCATAGAACCAGAGGAGTTGTGGCTGCCCTACATGACCATTCTATCCCCAGACTATCAGAATACTCCTCCATCGTCTAGATTTCAGAGCACTGCTCTGCATCCTATCATCGTTTTTCTAATCCAGTGGAGTCCAGACTGGATGGAACATCCCTAGATTTCAATAGTAGTGACTTCTAGCTGTTGGTAGGGTTCCAAATCCTTTGTTCCATCTTAGTCCCACCATGGTCTCTTAGGCTGAATGCAACATATAGTGTCCTGCATGAATCTCCTGAAACAACACTTACACACAGGACACTCTAGGCTACCTATACAACACAACTTAATACCCAGATTTCCCAGAATACCCATGTACTCCCCAGAGTCAAGCCTGTAGACTAACACCAAATGTACTCATCATACATGATTTTCTACAACTCGCTGAATTGATCACAGTACTTTAGCCTACATAGACAACCTATAACACATAACAGGTGCCTCTAGGATTCAGTAGGGTGTAAAATCTCACACCCCAGCACAGCCCCTCCATCTATTCATGTGCTATAGTTAACATTTAGTATTTCTACAATAGTTGTCCTATCTATGGCCACAGGACTAGATGTTCACTATACCATGGCACTCTATACACAAACTTCCCATCCACTCCCCAGAGTCTAGTTCCTGAATCTCCAAACACAACCCAATATTTCTGTTTTCATGTCATGCAAAACATAAATCCCATGCTGCATGCAGTTTGGCACAGATGTCTGGACTCCTAGCCTTGCTGTAATGACCCCTAGAATTCAACAAGGTCCCCATTCCTTGGCCCTAGCCTATGCCAAGCATTTTGTCCTTGGCTGTAGCCTACATCTATGCTCCCATAGGGATGTACCCTAGCCCTGTCTACCCACATCTACTTTCAGAAAGCCTTGTGACACATAAAATACACCAATAAATACACAGACTTCCTGTGGTCTCCTCCTGGGTGAGCCTGGTGTTTACATCCCTATCTGACATTTTATTTTCTGGCGTAACTAGAATGGTCGAACATCCAGTGACCATGACTAGTGTGGCTATGAGTTCCTTGTACTTGATGGCTCTAGGCTTCTGCAGACTCTGGTTCCTCCAACTGACCTTGTCCTAGCCTATTCCTTTGTGCTATATCCAACTTCCATACTCTCAACTTGAACCATTCTACCTTCATTCAATCACAAGTGACATTTAAATGATTAAGCCACCTATCTTTGTCCCTAGACATCCCACATGCTCGGCCTCCAGGGTTTAGCCTAGTGAGTAATAACCAACACAAACCTGAATACTTGTTTTTCCACATGCAGCCTGACCTACTAGAACCACATTTGCCTTCCATTTGCGAGCTTTAGGCATCTACAGGTTTGAATGTGTGCAGACAAGCTTAGGCCCAGCAACTTCTACTATGCTTTAGTGAACAGCTAGGCTCCCTCTGCACTAAACGTTCTTGCACACATGCCCAGACTGTCCATATCCTCCTACAAAGACTATAGACGTATGCTCCCTTCTGCAGAGATATTGTTTTCCCAAACTAGTGGAGTCCAGACAATCTAGTGGCATCCCTAGAATAGTGCTTGTTCTCCCTCGCAATGACTTACTTATATCTACCTATCTGTCTATCTATCTATCTATTTTTAATTCGAGAGAAGGCTTCTCTACGTAACTTTGAAGTCTATTTTTGCACTAGCTCTGTAGACCAGGTTGGCTTCACACTCACAGAGATCCTCCTGCCTCTGCCTCCCAAGTGCTATGATTAAAGTCATGCACCACCACCACCCATGCTTGTAGTGACTTCTAACTTTTGTCAATGTCCGAAATCCTTTGCTTCATGTTCTTCTTTGCTATAGGTAAGATCTTGGTTCCTGCATGAAGTTCCTGTTACAACACTTAGCCACAGAACACTGTGTGCTGCCTATACAACCCAACTCTGTACTCAGATTCCCCATGACCTCTCCAGAGTCAGGCCTGTTAATTATCCCTAACATACTCATCATAAATGTTTTTGCACATCCTGCTGAATCTATACCAGTACCCCAGCCTAGACAAACAACTTATACTTCAGAGCAGAGTCCTTCAGGCTTCATCATGGTCCCAAATCTCATACACCCCCAATTTCAGTGCTATAAGGAACAATTAGAGTGCCACTAGTACTTGCCCTATCCACAGGCACAGGACTAGATGTTGACTATACTACCCCTCTCTATACACAAACTTTCTGTGTTCTCTTCCAGGGCCTAGTCTATTGGATATTCCACATACATCCCAATATTTCTGTTTTCATATCCTGTAGCGTGTAAATCATGAGCCTTAGGCAGTGCCACCATAGTAGCCTGAAATCTTTGCCTTGCAGTAATGATCTCTAACTTCAACAAAGTCCTAAATCCTAGTTCCCAGTTTAGTCCCAGTATTTCATCCTTTGCTCTAGCCTACATGGTGTGCTCCTGGGAGGATCATCAGTCGTCGTACCAAACTAAGAATATTGCATACTATATTAATGAACAACCTAGAAAGATATGTCCATGAATGCAATAGTGGTACAAACTTTCTGGGAATAATCAGCTCCTTAAGAGTGAATTTAAGGTCTACTCTATAGAAAGCAACACATGCCTGCTGCTGTAAGCTTTGTCGAGAACATATGGTTATGGAGATCCAAGGCCCCAGTATTGAACCTCATACTATTATTTTGTTAAATGAATGAAGTATCAAGCTTCACTCTACATTCATATCTCGATAACTACAGATTAGTGCAGTTCTCAGACCTCCTCAGAGACCTTGGTGCAGTAGATTATGTTTAAAAAAGACATTCAAAACTGGTCATCCTGGAAAAAAAAATGAGAGTATGTGCAATGGGATATTTGTAGCCCTCTCTTCAAGACTCAGGTACCATTGCAGGGAGCATTTGAAAAGATTTTATGAGTCTGAGGCTGCAGATGCCAAGAGTGAAATTGTGATCTCAAGACATGACAGAGTCATTGCTCTCACAAATACAGAGCCATCGTGATTGCATGCAAAGGCCTGTGTAAGATGAGGCCAGGTCATATTCCAGTATGCTTGGTGACTAAGCACTCAAATATATGCCAGTATGGTTTCCATCCACATTAACTCTCACACTTCTCTAGAAGCCACCAACTGTCAGGAGTTTGCCAGTTAGACTCTCGAGCCCTCCTACAGTGCATCTTTGACTATGGGGGATGGCTCAGAAGTCTGTACCTCTAACTGACAAACTACTGACAGTTGGTGGCTTCTAGAGAAATGTGACAGTTAATGAAAGGGAATGAAAAACAGGCTCTCATGTACTTGAATACTTACTTAGTTACCAAGAAGTGCAACTGTTTGGGAAATTAGGAGGTGTGACCATGCTGGAATGCATATAGCCTTTGTGGATAATATATGTCACTGAGGGTGGGTTTTGAGGTTTACATTCCCACATCAGGCCTCGTCTCTCTCTCTCTCTCTCTCTCTACCTACTACTGATGAATCAGTTGGTATGGACTCAACAACAGGCCCAGTGCCGTGTTTGCCTGAATCCTGACATGATGATCATGAATTAATTTCCTAAAATTATAGGCAAGCATCCAATTAACTAGTGATAAAGAGATCCAGAGACCCTTTCAAGTCTCTTGCATCTTGAAGTCCTGAACTGAGATTAGAGTTTAGCTAGAGGGACAGGGTATTGACATATAAGCAGTTGTGGTCAGGAGGTGGCATCTACCCTCCTTTAGCTCACCCATCATTGTCTAATTGTTAGTCTTATCTGGCAAGGTGGTTTGATAGTAGGAATTGTGTGAAATCTCTTTAAGAAGACAAAGTTTTCCTTTGGGTAGAGAACATTGCTTTACATGGCATGAGATTTCTGTAGAAATACTCATTACGTTGACGTCAATGATTTGACTGTTCTGATAGATCAAGCTACACAATTGTCTCATTAGTATATCCTCATTTCTGCTAGGCCTGTTATGTAAGCAGCCCATTCTAAAAGCCCTATTAAAACACAAATTTTTTATAAAGCATAACCAAGGGTAAACCTGTCACTTCAAATTACCATTCCTTTCACTGAGATGTGATCAGTAGATTTGAGTTTGCTGGGTGATTATTGCTCCTGGGGAGATTTCCTTACTTACATTGGATGGTGAGGTATAAAACCAACATTCAAAAAAAGTTGCCAAACAGGAAACATAACAGCTATTTGTGGGATAACTGTCACTCACACACTTCACCTCAGATAGGTTGAGACATTCATACTGTGAAGTTTTGCCCGGATCTTGCAAAATACATGGATGGTGGAGCACAGTCTTCTTCATCCTTATCTATGAGATTAGATAAATGTAGCATTCAATGCTCCATAATTACCTCTATGAGTCTTACAGTGCATGTGTGGTATGACCCTCAAATCTGTGGGAACCAAAGTCCCTTCTTTGTCATATGCTAACCCAAATTTTCTTCTTTTTATATATCAAACCATATTCCTTTTCTGGCCTCTATCCCTAAAGTATACAAAATGTCAGATTTTCCATCTTCAACACCAAAGAGTCTTCTGTGTCATATACCCACCTAAATCAATTTTCTAGGCCTCAACTTGAAATTTGAGTTCAAGGTGTGGTTCATACAATACACGCAATCAAATCCATCTTTATCGTAAATTCATGAAAATTGTTTATCTGCCATCAAACTTTGTAAAACCATAATCTCTCTCATATCATATACCAACCCAATCTCTCTCTCTCTCTCTCTCTCTCTCTCTCTCTCTCTTTCTCTCTCCCCACTGTTGCTGACTTCATCCTTATGAGACCACATCCCTCCTTTGTCATCTGCCTATCCACACTACCTCTCTTGCCATATTGCCAATATTTCTTCCCTAAATCCTTATCAGATACAATCTCTCCCTTTCATTCAACCAAGTGAACTCCCTCTCTCGCCATGTACCCACTATTTCTGGACCCATCCTTCCAAGACACTCATTCCTCCTTAGCCATACACCAAACCTAATACTCTCTCTTATAATGTTTCCACCATTTCTTCCCCCAAACGTTGTGATGGCCCAATCTGCCCCATGTCATGTACTCACCCAAACTCCCTCGCTAGCCATATATCCACCATGTCTGCCCCCATCCTGCTGTGACCCAAATCCTTCTCTTGCCATATGCCCACTGAAAATTCTTCTATTTTCATGTAACCACACAATTTCCTGTCTTGTGATGTAACCACCATTTCTTCCCCCAAACATGTCAGACCCAAATATATCCATGTTTATAAGCCCAACCAAACCCCGTCTCTTGATATATACCCATGCAAACTCTGTTTCATGAAATATACCAATTATTTCTGCCCCAAACCTTAAGAGACCCAAACACCCCCTGGTCATACAGCTACCCAAACTCCTCCCTGGGCATATACCCATCATTTTGCCACCATCTTTGTGAGACCCTAATCTCTCCATTGTCGTATGCCCATCCAAAGTATTTCTCTTGCTACATACTCACCATTGCTGCCCCTAAAGTGTATAAGACCCAAATCCCTCCCTTGTCATTTACCCAGCATACTCCCTCTGTTGCTATATATCCAAAATTTCTGACCCCATCTTTCTGAGACCCTAATCCCACCCTTCATATAATAACCCAAACTCCTCTCTTAACAGATACTCATGATTTCTGCCACCTGAGTATTTGAGAATCAAATCCTTCCCTTGTCATGTACCCACCCAAATGTCTCTTATCATTTACCCATCATTACACGCTCCAAAGTATATGAGATCCAACTCCCTTCCCTGGCATTACCCACCCATATTCCCACGCTTTCCAAGCTCTCACCATTACTGCCCCAAAATTTTGGAGACACAAACCACTGCCTTGTCTTCTACAAACACAAAACCCCCTCTTCAAGGCACACACCATTGATGCCCAAACTTTTGGAGACCCAAATCCCTCCCTTTTTTCCTACCCACCCAAACTCCCTCTCTTCCATGCACCCACAATTGATGGCCAAACCTTTGGAGACCCAAATCCCTCCCTTGTCTTCTACCCACCCAAACTCCCTCTCTTTCCATGCACTCACCATTACTGCTCCAAACATATGGAAACCCAAATCCCTCCCTTGTCTTCTTCCCACCCGAACTCCCCCTATTCCATGCACCCACCATTGTTGCCCAAACCTTTGGAGACCCAAATCCCACCCTTGTCTTCTTCCAACCCAAACATCCCCACTTTCATGCACCCACCATTGATGCCCAAACCTTTGGAGACCCAAATCACTCCCTTGTCTTCTACCCACCCATGCTCCCTTTCTTTTCATGCACTCACCATTACTGCCCCAAAATCCCCCTCATCCAGGCACCCACCAATGATGCCCAAACGTTTGGAGACAAAAATCCCTCACTTGTCTTCTTCCCACCCAAACTCCCCCTCTTCCATGCACCCATCATTGATGCCCAAACCTTTAAAAACACAAATCCTTCCCTTGTCTCCTACACACCCAAACTCCCTTTCTTCCATGCACCCACAAGTGATGCCCAAACCTTTGGAGACACAAATCCCTCCCTGGTCTTCTACCAACCCAAGTTCCCTTTCTTTTCATGCACTCACCATTACTGCCCAAATCCTTTGGAGACACAAATCTCTTCCTTGTCTTCTTTCCACCCTAACTCCCCCTCTTCCATGCACCCACCATTGATGACCAATTCTTTGGAGACCCAAATCCCTCCCTTGTCATCTTCCCACCCAAACTCCCTTTCTTTTCATGCCCTCACCATTACTGCCCCAAAACGTTGGAGACCCAAATCCCTTTCTTGTCTTCTTCCCACCGAAACGCCCCATCTTCCATGCACCCACCATTGATGCCCAAACCTTTGGAGACACAAATCCCTCCCTTGTCTCCTACCCACCAAAACTCCCTCTCTTTCCATGCTCTCACCGTTAAAGCCACAAAATTTTGGAGACCCTAATCCCTCCCTTGTCTTCTTCCCACACAAACTCGCCTCTTTTATGCACCCACAATTAATGCCCAAACCTTTGTAGACCCAAATCCCTCCCTTGTCTTCTACCAACCCAAACTCCCCCTCTTTCCATGAACCCACTATGACTGTCCCAAACCTAGTGAAGAACAAATCTCTCCATTGCCATTCACCCACCCATCTTCCCTCTCTTCTCCTATAACCATCATTTTTCCTTCCCTTTCCTGGTTTCGCCTTTAGTCACTGTAAAAGACACATAGCTTTTCAACTAAATTGAATTTATTTTCAATTTAAGAAATTTATACCAATGCTATTTTCTTTGTCATATTTGGGCATTCCCCGTCTTCATGATAGCCATCTTATTGGCTCTCCCCCTCATCGGCTGCTGCGACCATGCTTGCTTCTCCAGTAGTGTGCACCTCGGCTTCCTTTTCAGGCTCCTCCTCCTTAGGTTCAGGCATTGCAGTAACAGCTTTCACTTTGATTTTCTTCCGTTCGAGGGCAGCTGCCTCTTCGGCCTCCCTCTTTCTCTTGTTCCTCTTCTTTGAGGAGTGCTTCCGGTGTTTGCTTTTCTTGTGGGCCTGGAATGGCAAGAGGTGAACACAAGATTTAGTTAATACAGGGAGAAGTCAGGAGAGGCATGTGAAGGACACTTTGTCGGAAGAGGTGAGAATTGATAAGGGATTTATGCCAGGAAGGAGAGAGGTAGTGACTTTAGGTAAGAGTAAATGAGTAGAGGAGGGAGCTCCAGTAGGGTTCGTCAACTCACCTTTCCGCACGACATGTAAGGTGGATACTGCTTTAGAGCTGCCTTTGTCTTCACCATAACGACTGGCCCGTTCACTGCCATCGGAACATCACTACTGGATGTTGGGAGGTCCATGTCGGACAGTGATTCCTTAGGTTCCTTTGCTAGACTCTCCATCACCAAGTCGCGTGAGCGCGTGTTGTTTCTCCCTCGAGGGGCTGTGAACAACTGGCAGAGTAGGGAAGGCCACACCCTCAGACCTGAGTCATCATCAAGGTCTCGACCAATAGTAGGTGAGCTTGTGCTCTGACATCACAAAGCCTGGTTCTGACCCACAAGAATGCCTGGGGAAGGAAGGAACAAATAGTGGACTGTACCACCCCTGACACTTTGATGATAGGGGGAAGATATTGAGAAGGCAAAGAGAGTTTGGTTTTAGATGGAGACTTTGTTTAATAATTCTAAGGCAAATTTTCCACCTCAACCTTTTTTACATATCTACCTTTGTTGTGGTAGAACACATGACAGATCATTTGCTTCTCCAAATTCTTCAACAATGCTATCCCTGTCAATGGTTTAGTCCAAAATGTCCGCCTCAATCTTTGGCTAGTATCTTGAATGTCTTCCCTAAAATCATTCCCAAATAACATTCCTACTCCATGGCTTAGCCTGTTGACCGTACACACACACACTCACACACATACACATACACACACACACACACACACACACACACGAATACTTGCATCTCCACATTCCTCTGTACCTAATGAATATACGCAAACCAGTGTCCATATCTTCTCTGGCTGTGTAGCAACAAATCATGGCCTCCAGGCTTCCACCTTATCCCAAGTCAGGTGACCCAGCCTAGCCTCAATATCTCTTTTACTGTGGTGAGCATACAGCCTCCTTTAATATACTCACTCACCTAAGGAGGCTTTCTACAACCAACATAAGCCCAGTCCATAACCAGGGTTCTCCTATCTTCTGGTGTCTAGCCTATTGAGAATATCACACAGTATTAGACACTTGATTTTTAACATTCTGTTATGTATAACCTGGAAACCATAAGAAATGTTCAATCTTGGTCTGGACTCCTTGCCTTATTTTAGGCTTCAACATGTTGCAGCCTATTTAGAACATTTTTCCTATATTATAGAGAACATCTGGGCTACAGCCAGATATAATCCTATTTAGATAAACCAACAGGGGTCTTAGAGTTGCCCATACCTCTTCACACCATACCCAGACTTCCTATGTCCCCCTCCAGGATTTATCCAGGTGAAGATATCCATACTCTGTAATTGGTTTTCCATATTCAGTGGAATTTATCCTAGATTGAATAGTCCCTGTCCCATCAAAGAATGGACCCTTGCACTCTGCAGTAGTGATTTGTGGCATGTTTTAGGGACACAAATCTCAAAACACAGCATGATCCCACCAGCTACTCCTATTCTGTAGCCAACACTGAGAGTTCCCCAACACTTATCATACCTGTACTGGCTAATGGAATAACCCCACTCCTTATGAAAAGTTATCGTGTCCTCCTAAAGTTCGAACCTAGTGAATATTTCCTGTTCCAAATACTGTTTTTCCACATCCCTCCAAACATAGCTCATATTGATGTGGGATTCCCTTTTGTATATCTATGTATCATTATGATCCATACCAGTAAGGCTCTCACTGGTAGCTGCTGGTTTTCTCCTTCAGCAGCTACATGGCATCTCCCTGACTCTGCCTACTTTCTCTCTATATCTCTGTTCAGATTTCCTGCCTGGCTATATTCTACTAATCGATTGCCCAAAGCATCTTCTTGAATAACCAATGGTAATAAAACATATTCATAGCATATAGGATTCCTAGTCCCATCAAATCCTCCTGTGCTGTAGACAACATATACATTCCCACTGAGACAACCCCAACCTCATCAAACCACAGGATCTCTGGCTGACTACATAATATCACAGCATGCCAAGACTGTCCAAATCCTTCTACAATGCCAAGAGAAGTAAGTGCACCTTTCGAGCAGATAATTCTTTTCCTACTCCAGTAGAGTCCAGACCTGATGAAACATCCAGTGAGAACTCTAAAAGAGCTGTTTTCTCACACTTACAGTGACTTTTAGCTGTTTGCTGAGTTCCAAACCCTAGGCTCCATCTTAGTCCTACCGTGCTTTGATAGATAGTTCTAAGCTTCTGCTGGCACTTTCCCTCCAACTGGCCTTGTCCTAGCACATTCTTTTGTGCTGTATCCAGCATCTACATTCCCAACAGTAACCATCCTACCTGAATCCATCTGCAGGATGATTCCGATGCCTAAACCACTTCATTATATAACCAGACATCCCACAACCACCAGGACCCAACTTTAGCCAATTGAGTAACCCACTACACACAAATGAATATTTGATTTTCCACTTGCTGTCTGACTTACAGCTGCCTCATGTGCCTTGCATTTGCAAATTTTAGGCCTGTGAAGGTTTTCAAAGCCTTCAGCCAAGACTAGGTCCAGCAACTCCTTCTTTGGTATAGTCAACAGTTAGGCTCCCCTGAATTTAACACACCTACACCCATGCATGAAATAGTTGCCCTGCTTTCACAACTCCATTTCCAATCCAGACTTTCCATATCTTCCCCAAAGACCAAGCCCAGAATATTTCCCTTACCAGATAGCGTTTCCCCATATGCCAACAAACAGATCATAAGTCACTACAAGTGTCCAAGTCTAGTTTTTGCCACTGATATTCTTGCATGCTGTAGTAATGCTCACAGGATTCAACAGAGTTCCAAATGCGAGGGCCGAATCCCAGCATCTACTCCTGTCCTCCAACCAACATACATTGTCCTACAAGGACCTGCGCTGCTTGAATCTACATATAGTACTCATTTTGCTATCTTACCCGAATCCAAATTCTGTATTCCTGAGTCCTCCACCATGGTATGGCCTGGTAAGTACTCACTCCCTCACAACCAGATATTTCATATTCTATCTCTACCTGGATCTAGCCTCTTTCCCAAAGTCATTATACAAATTTAGTTTGATCACCTAAGTAGCAATATCTAGGCTTCTATAATTTCGGAAATCCCATATCTTGGCCTTCCACGTGTGCGACTGCCGACATACATGCAGCAGACAAGTTGCTACCTTCACCCACCCACAGTACCCTCTGTGTTACCTGCAGCACCCTACTCCACCACATTCCTAATGTTCTCCTCCAGGAACTGGCTTCTTATATATTCCACCAACCAATACTTGTTTTCCATATCCATCTGCATCTAGCTTGAGTTTAACAGCCAGCACCCCTGCATAATCTGGCTGTTTGCCTCTTGATTCAAGGGTCTTCTCGGGAGTATGGTCCCAAATAACTCAGCTCAGACTATTCTCAGGAATCCTCCTTTTCTGTCGTGAACATCTAGGCTTTGCTAGCACTTACCCTGCACTAATACATCCACGGGATACTTTAGGTACAGTATAGAGCATTATTCCTTATTCAGATTTTCTGTCTTCCCAGGTTTTAACTTGTTTAGTTTAGTTACCCACTCAGTACTTTGTACATAGAGGGCTTGATCTACCCAAGTTGCAACAGCCAGTGTCCTGGTCTTCTCCAGCTGCCTCTATAGCAATCTCCGGCATTCTTAGACCCATCAACTTTTTCTGTGCTGTTGACAGCATCTAGATTCCCACAAAGACTATCAATCTCTCATAGAACCAGAGGAGTTGTGGCTGCCCTATATGACCATTCTATCCCCAGACTATCAGTATCATGGTTATCATTTTCTTGACAACTAGTATCCACTTATAAGTGAGTATATACCATGTTTCTCTTCCTGGGTCTGTGTTACCTCTCTCAGGAAACTTTTTTCTAGTTGCATCCATTTGCCAGCAAAATTTATGATGCAATTTTTAACAGATGATTAATTTTCCATGGTGTAAATGCACCACATTCTCTTAATCCATATCGGCTGTTTCTAGTGTCTGCCTATTATAAATAAAGCTACAATGAAAATGGTTTAACAAGTGTCCTTGTGGTAGGGCTGAGTGTCCTTTGGGTATATGCCCAAGATTAGTAGAGCTGAGTCTTGAAGTAAGTTCTTCTGAGGAAATACTATATTGATTTCCATAGTGACTTCACAGGTTTCTACTCCCACCATCAATTAGGGAGTGATCCCTTGATCCATATCCTCAGCAGCACGAGTTGTCTGTCACTTATTTTACTGATCTTAGCCATTTTGACAAGTGTAAGATGAAATCTCAAAGTAGTTTTGATTTACATTTGTCTGATGGCTAAGTATGTTGAACATTTAGGTGGGTTTTTTTCCATTTGAGATTCTTCTATTGAGAATATTCTGTTTACATATATGTCTATTTTAAAATTGGATTATTTGTTGGTTGATATCTGGTTCCACAAGTTCTTCATATATTTTGAATATTAATCCATTAGTAACTTTGCAAATATAATGTTTTGTTACACTCAATATGTTATGTAGCAATATTGTAGCATCTGAGAATCTCATTAATCAGTTGATTCTCAAAAATATTGTTTAGTAAATTATGAAACCCATTAAAATAATTATTTCTAAATTTATTAATGAAATACAAAGAATGTGAATGGAGTCTAACAAAAAAGAAACTGGACTTTTCAAGTTAATTTTTCTTAATATGACAGAACCCTATATAATTTAAAAATCAGAGTACTTATCAGTAGAAGTACATCTACACATATATACATTTCTATGTTCCATTCTGTCAGTAAGCAGGAAGGAAAAGTGAATAGAATGATTATCTTTCTCATAGGGATTGTCCATCACAAATAGGAGTAATTACATATATGTTTTGTAAGCTTTAATGAAACATTATACACAATTTTCTATTCTTGTTGTATAACTTATAAAATTTTAAGACATTAAAACTACATTAATTTATTATCAAGCAGACCTGAAGCTCAGAAATCCAAACTGAATTCATGTGAGCAGAGACACAGGTGCCCTCTATACATATTCTGAGGGAGAACCTCTTCCTTTACTGTACTTTCTAGGTATTTTGTACATTCCTCAGGTCCGACTACCTTCTTCATCCTCCAAACAGCAGAGCATAGTCATGATCTTCCCATGATGCTATCTCTGGTTTGCTTTGTCAGGCCAAGTAGTTTTCTGTTTAAGAGCCCTGGTGATTTTATTTGTTTCACTGGAAAATTCAGGATAGTCTTCTTATCAAGAGTTGACTGATTATCAAGTCAAATTCCATACATACCGCCAATTCCCCATTTTTATGTAACATGATTTATTCAGAGATGTTAGGGATCTGGCTGTGAATGACTTTGGGAGAGATCCACTATTCTTTTTACTACAACTTAATAGAATTAATATCTGCAGAGGAGAAAAATAAGAAGTGAAAAGTAAATATGGATTTTATCATCTTAAACATCTTTATTTGGCATCAGATGTAAATTATTCTATACAAAATATGAGAAATGTAGTTCTTGTCTGGACAGCTACTGTCTTGAAAATGAGAAAGGATATAATGTTTTATGAACAACTCTAATTGCGTAATGAGTGGTAAAAAATGCATTACATTGATTACAGAGTGAATGACAAATGAGGGACCTCTTTGACACTACATTTTTTTTCTCTCCTTTGTGTGTGAGTTTAATTAGTTTAGGCCTCCTCATTATAAACTGACTACCAATGCCACTTTATGCCCTCAAAATCTAAAATTCTAAGATCAAAGGCTATTACTCAGGTTTAATGGAAAATGTTTTTATATCATTTTTCAGTCTAACCTTTGACTTGACATTGCCATTTTGTATCATTAATAACATGACAAATCTATTTTGTATATATGTCCTGAGTTTGTAGCCTTCCTTTATAATGAGTCCAAGTATTGCATAGCCTTATCTAATATTTATCATTATTTTTCATAGTTCTTATGTCTTTATCTTCCCCTCCTCCCTACTAGGAATATAGAATAATCTGCAATATTAATTGCTTTTCCACTTGACTTCATATTTCTCTTTAAATAAAATAAAATCATGTCTCTTTGTCATTGTTCACTATGTGTGTTTCTGAATCATTACTTTTTAACATCCTCTCCTATGTCTAAGTTTTATAATGTGTCACATAAATGATAGGCATTTTTGATTAATGCATTAAACAATAAACCTGTTGAATATAAATATTTTCCAGCACTAACAAGATGACTACTGAAGGGGGATATCAGTAGGAGAAGGACAGGAAAGAGGGAAGACAATAGAGGACAAATATGTTACAGATATGAAAATATTACAAGGAAACTTACTATTTTTTTACCATAAATTAAGCAATAGAAATAAACCAAATACATATAAAATGACTAACAAGGCACTCGGACACTCACACACACACATTTCTTGGCACAAAGTTTTATCTCATTGCTTTAGCATTGGGCTTAATCATGTTTGCAGAATTGTTTATTTTCTCTGTGATATTAGGTACTATTTTAGTCAGTGTTTTATTATTGTAAAAATCATCAGGAAATGTCCAGCTTTATGACTTTATCTGGTAGCAAACAAAAGGTCAGGTTATAGAGAGATCCTCCTCTATGAATTTATCATAGCATCTTGCAACTTAAGCCACTTAATTTCCCTGTTTATGAGTTTGAGTGAGTCAACATAAAATTTCATTGAATGAAGAGCATGACTTTTGATTTCTTACGGTTCTCTTCTTTGTTTTCCACTTACCAAAATTCATCATTTTCTCCCTAACATTTTCTTTTGTGTTTTCACACATTCAGCGAGACTCAAATTGAATGTCTCCTTGTCTACAATGCCTCTTCCAGTGCACGAGTAGCTCAATATCCTTTTCTCTGTACCCCCGTTAATTTCTCAGAATTATCAATTCTTGCTCTTGTAAACACTTCATTTATTTATAGTTTCTATTAGGTTGTGAACTTTGACAAAGATTGACTGTCATTTGTATTCTCAAAAACTACTGAAGAATTATGTACATTCTGTATATGACTCTCATAGAATTAAATACACGAATCATTACACAAAGTTACAGCAATGGGTCGATGATATAAAAAATAATGTCCTTATTTCAAAGGAAAACAGAGTGAGGACTCGTAAATACAAGGCCAAAATTCTAGACTATCTTTTAGTAGAAATGGAAGGTAGGTCTCCACACCTAATGCTCTTTCAGTGTGCCTCTTAGTAACACTTTCCTGCAGTAATTTTTCTTGTGAATCATGAATATTACATTGAATCTATCCGACATTTATATTCCTGAGGTTTTCAAGAATATAAAAGTTAATAACAGGTTAAAGGTTGATGCACTAATCTCAGAAGATACAAAATGCTAGATATATTGAATAAAAATGACTACTAGAAGTGTTTAATTGTGAGAAGATGTACATGTTTTATGTCATGGTAGGAAGATACTTTTATGTGAAATTTTCCCATAGAGAGAATAAAATAAAATATTGATCACTTTTAGCAATTTATGAAGTAGTAGTTCTTCACTCTCTGACATCCCCAGAGAACAGTACTCAAGTAAATTTTTTAAGAGAGATTTTCTTCTTTGCCTCTCAAATTAATATGCTCAGAAATATTTTTATGAGTGAGAGGAAGCTAGTTATAAAACTCTCAAAAGAAAAATGAGAAAAAAAATTGTTATTTGAAATGACTGAGCAGGAATGTGCACAATTACTTTTCAATAACATATTTTACTTAATTATCTTCACATTTGCTTTGTTCCTGATTTTACATTTTTATTATAGACAATATGGCAATAATCTAATAATTTTAAAATTGTATATTATAAAAATTCAGGATGCTTTCATGCAACTACAACATGCATAGAAGTTTGGGTAGCTTAAATTGAGTATCTAACTTGTGATTGTTTTGAATTAGTGTGCATCTGTTCAATTTTTTTTCTTTGATTATTACAAACTATTCTTTACAATTTGCTAACAAATTATGTTAAAAAGGTATATCTAGTCAAAATGAAAACCATGTGTAGTAGGAGCGGCAGGCTGTGTTCCTGCCGGCCCCAGCTCCCGGCTGCCTGGCTAGATTATGCCCCGAAATAATTACAGGGAAACTGTATTATTTTAAACACTGCTTGTCCCATTAGCTCTAGCCTCTTACTGGCTAATTCTCACATCTTGATTAACCCATCTCTAATATTGTGTGTAGCACCACGAGGTGGTAGCTTACCAGAAAGGTTCTAACCTGTGTCCATCTCTGAGAGGAGAGCTATGGCGACTGCATTCTGTTCTTCTTTTCTTTTCTTTTCTTTTTTTTTTTTTGAGACAGGGTTTCTCTGTGGCTTTGGAGCCTGTCCAGGAACTAGCTCTGTAGACCAGGCTGGTCTCTCCAACTCACAGAGATCCGCCTGCCTCTGCCTCCCGAGTGCTGGGATTAAAGGCCTGCGCCACCATCGCCCATCTCCCAGCACTCTGTTCTGTCTACTCTGCCTACCTATGTTCTTTACCTATCAGCCAAGCAGTTTTCTTTATTAATTAACCAATAGACAGATGACCCTCCTCCATCAACTATGGACTTTGATTCAAATGATCATTGTCTAATTGATTTTTTATAATACCAGCTTTATTCATTCAGAATTTATCTTCCAATGTAAAAGTATTAAATAGCATGCAAATTGATTGAAATATTATTAAAAACAGTTATTGAGCAATAAGACACTAATAATCATTCACATTTTGTAGTTATAACAAAATGAATTATAATATTTATCACATTGAAAAAGCTACAATTCCAAAGTAAACCATTTGCAAGAAATTCATTGCAGATATATTTTTCTGCTACAAAAGATGATAATTGAAACAGGATATTTCCTGAAGATGTTTGTATGTTGAACCTCACACTTACTGCTATTTTTACAGTAGGTACATAACATTTTGCTCATAATGTCAAGGTTTCTGTGCTGACTCCAGTGCTTTGTATTTGGAGTTGGAAATTAATTGAAAATGAAATCACAATTCTATTTTCACCTAAAAGCCTTTGGCATAACTATCATCAAATGACATATTTTAGAGATCATTTGTTATGTTTTAAAACATCTGAGTGTTCTTGTGTACTTTTGGTACATTTTCTATTGCTATAACAAAATGTATGGGATTAGGCTAGTTATTCAGAAGGACATTTATTTTTACTCATGCTTCTAAAAGTTCATCAAGTTTCTAGATTCTTTTAGCTTCTGGTGAAGGATCCATTGCAGAAATGCAAAGGCCTAACAGGTACTTTCCGAGATTGCACATAGAAGGAGTAACCTTTTTTATCATTGATGAATTGCTGCTTCTTTGGGGCATCATCATTGCTCAACCAATCACTGTTTTTGTAATCAGTGCTATAAGATCTTAACAGCATAGTAGTCATACAGCAAAGAGAAGATGTGTCTTTTGTGTATAAAATATATTTAGTGAGCAACAAAATTTATGTTGGAACATAATACATTCATGTGGCTATAGTTGGAAATGGGTTATTTTGGGGGGTGCGTTCATCTTCTCACATGGAAGGGTTATAAAGGCTCACTGAGCTATTGAACCTTCTTCTATGGATATATCAGAGGTTCTCTCACTTCTAGATGTTACAGAAGAGGTAAAAAAATGATTGCTTATGGAAACACTTCAGTGGTGTGGTTCCCCATAAATCGTGCAACGGACTCTTTAGTGGTACAGCTTATTACAATGCAGCTGTGACTCTTACTGAGGAAGCTACCATAAATTGTTTAGACAACTTCTCGGTGGTACAGCTAGCTAGCTTCCTTTCAATTTCTAATGTTCATGTAATTAACCCTCTAAAACTTACTGGCTCACCAATGTGTACTAGGACAAAATCGTTTCTTTGATCTTCTAGTGACATCTGTTTCTCTAGCGTGAATAAGAACCATGGAAAGCCAGCTCTTAATGACATATTTGGTTGTTAACCTAGTTCTGTGAGAGCAAGAACCCACACCGATTAGATGGCATTGGTCAATTCGGGCAGTCTCTGTAACTTTCTTTAATCACCTCCCCCTTAAATCTCAATTCCAAATATAGCCACAAGATGTATTAAGCTCCAACATGATTTTTGTTGTGGACAAAATATATTCACTATATAGCATACTCATCTTCTCTCTGGTATGTGGCATAGAATACTCATGGATTTGAATGAAAAAAGAAATTGGAATTTCAAATAAGTTCATTTACTTTTAGGGAGGAATAGCTCTATATAACACTGAGAGATATTTGTTTAGACTTTCACGCCAAGCCAATTAAAATCTGGCATTTAAAATATTCCATTTCTTATTTTCTTGATTTTCAAGGAATGGTATATAATTGGTGGTGATAGGAATTGTTAGGTTTGAAAATATCACTCTAATTTATTCAAATATGTCAACAAAAGAGAGGTATCCACATTGTTTATTTCTGATTTGTGTGTTATCATATGGATAATGCTGAAATTGACCATATGTATAGTAGCCTATGGGAATAACATAGTTAAGTAAGAATGTATTTTATGAAGGAAAATAAAATTTTCCCCTCAAGAGCTATCTGCTGCTATTTTACATATAAGTATAAAAGCTTTGTTGTGCATCTGTATTTCAATTTAAAGATAGCTATTATTTTAGTATATGAATGCATTTGTTATGAAAAAAAAATCTTTGCAATATTCTAAATATTTGAAGAAATGAATGGAAGTTTACTATTGAAAATTTTATGAGAAGAAATGTGTACACTTTGAGGTATTTTCATAACAATTATTTTGACCTATAACATAAGTAAATAATATCTGAAATATTTAGTTCTTACATATTATATAGATATACTGGTTATTGACTATTAACTAATACCAAACATTGAAGAAAATATTTTAGTAATGAAGATGGAATTTTTTTCTCTCAATTTAACTCAATAGTAATTTCAAGCTTAGAAAAGCAAATAATTCTGTAATGATGGCTTTTATAAACCTGTTTCTTTATAATTTCTCAACCTAATCCCTTGATATAAATCTGTAGAAATTTTCCCTCTGAGTTTTCATTTACAAGCCAAGAACTGCCATTTGCTTTTACAATTCCTTACTTTAAACACAATGAAACATAAGAAATTTTAGCCTTGTAGGATTGGCCCTCCCTTAAGTCATTTATGTTTGTCAAATAATGTTTTCTGAGTTCTTAGTTTGTGTAGAAAATAAAATACAAAGGTAAGTAAGCCATGCTCCTGGTAGTTAAAGAGCCTTTGTAATATGAAGTTTTTTTTTTCTGTATTAGAGGATTTAGTGGTTGTGAATGAATAAATAATCCTTTATTCATAAATGGGAAAGAAAGTACATGGAAAGGCCCAGTGTTATATTTGCTAAATAAATACTACCAAATAGTTTCCTTTAATTTCACTAGCATGACTAGAATATTAAGGGATGAATAATATCCCATTTATTCAATGAGACTGATTTAGTCAATGCTGTTGTATTTGAAAGACTATGGACCTGACCACATCAATTAATTTTAGATATACTTTTCCATCAAATACCCAATACCAACATCACTTAATTCAACTTCATTTATGAATGACATTAACACTAAATTTAAAATAAAATTAGTATGTGTTACTTGAAAGTTATTTTGGTTGCAAAATATACCTATAGTTAGTTTTAACTTTTAATTTTGTTTATTTTACAAAATAGATGAAAGAGAAGATGTTCAAAAGAAAACATTCACAAAATGGATAAATGCACAATTTTCTAAGGTAAGAATTTTATGTTATATTTATTTGAAAATGAAATATTTGTTGAACTTTTAATATGTGTTCTGAAAGTAAATATTTCAAATGTTCATATTATTTTTCTTATGTTTCAAGTTTTGACTGTTTAAATCTGCATATGTTACACTTTGTTTTGATTCAGTAAAATGCAGGAGAGCATATGATAAAGAGATGTGATTTAATTTACAAATGATATCTGTTTGATTTTTATATCAGCAAGTCATTACAGTAAATTCTGTCAATTATCTTTTCTATTTCAAATATTAAAATGCATGAGGAACCTTATTGTTGATAAAACTTATATTTTGTCTTCTTACTTATTTAACAAAAGCTAAAATAGCTGAATTTTGGATTATTAAGTGTCTGTAACTAGAACATATTTTAAAATTATATAAAATAATAAATTATCATTTTTTCTATAGCCATAAATATATACCCTAATTAATTTATGCCTCAATTTATATCATAATTCATAGTGTAACCCCAGATAATTATACACATAAACACCAAGGAAGATTCTAACCATAAAAAGAAGCATTTTAAGTGCAATTTAAAGGGGTCTATTTAAATGTCAAGAGTAGAAAACTTGAATTTAGATTTAATCATACTAGATTTGAGCAAATAAACCAAATGGTTTTATTTAGTTTTCTTACCTTCCATCATGTATATGTAAGTACATAAATCCCAAGGGTCTATTTAATACACCAAACTCAGAAAATGGGCATATAGAAAGATCTCTGTATGAAAATGTTTTAGGAGTGACAAAACTCTGATAATGGACGCTTTACATTTTATTAAGAAGATATGGAAGATTCTTAAGCGAAAACTTTTAGTAGATTGCATTGCCACTGTTAATAAATATGGCCTACCCTCTCCATGGATCTTTCTCCTCTTGTAAACAGTTTAGTGTTAGAACCGACATAATGTAATAGAAAGTAAAAGACCAAAATTTCTTTTCTTGCTTTTACAAAATGCTTTCAAGTATCATTATGGTATTTAAAAGCAAAACATTGAAAACTTCACTTGATCAAATAGGAAGAGAAGCAAGTTCTTGAGTTTGCACTGATGGTTCTTAAAATGTTCTCACTAAATTAACAGTTAATTAAATTCCATTACAGAACTTTAGGAAAGAAATATAAATTAGAATATGTGTTTTAAAAGACCAAGTTTTTTAACTAAGTGAAATGCAAATGCAATACTAAACATGGAAGGCAGAGATGTAGAGGGTTATTTGAACTATGGGGGCCTGACTTAAGATGTGTCATAGGAAAAGAATTTTAATATTTGGCCTAGAAACTTTTCTTGTGATATTTTGGGAAAAAAGGTGGCTGCTATTTGCCCTTCTCCAAAAAGTCTGCATGAGGCTAAAGTGAAGAGATTTGTATTAATTCCATTGGTAGAGGAAATCTCAAAACAACCTAGTATTGACTTTGTTGTGTGGTTAATAGTGATCTATAATGGAAAGATGCAAGTTGAGCAAGGGAAAATACAAAATTTGCAATTTGAGGAGAAAAGGAGCACCAGGAAGTAGAATAGAGCTAAGTCCTGTGTCCAAGGAGATACCATATCAAGAAATAGAATAAAGGTAGTAGTGATCTTAGGGCAAGAACCTACCCAGTTAAACTTCCAACGAGTGGGAAGGAATTAAGATAAGCTTATATCCAGGTATGGTGGTGCACTCTTTCAATCCCAGCACTACAGAGGCAGGAGGCCAGTCTGGTCCATTGATCCTGTTTTAGGATCAATAATCAGACACTTAAGGCAGTGAAGAAGCCATTGAAAACAGAAAGCTGATGAAGATGTAATTAGCAAGCGGTCCATGCTCCATCCCCAAATGTAGCAGGACTTGGCAACTTCAGCCACATTGGTATGGCTTTAGAATCAAAGATACAAGAAAAGGGGTATTGAATCTTCCTCTGTGACTAAGGAAAGCTGATGCAGCCAGAAATGTGTCAGGGTTAACCCTGAGTGGAGGCCCAGAGTCTATTGCATGAAACTGTGAAACTGAAGCTTGGATTGCCTTTGAGAAACCAAGATGTTGGAGTTACCAGAGTCATGAGATACCTGCAGAGGAAAGCTGTTAACAGGGAATATAAACAGCAAAAGACAAAGAAGTGTGTGGCAGTCAACATAGCTGAAAGGAGCTATAGATTTGACGAGCACTTTGACATCAGATATGGGTATGCAGATTTTAGAGTTTGCTCACTTGGTTTTTGGCCTCCTACTTTGATGCATCCAGTACTCCCACAATGTGCTCCCTTCTCTATGTTCTGGAAATATATATATATATATATATATATATATATATATATATATATATATAAATGTATATATATAGTGTCATCATATATTGGAAATATGTGATCTGTTCTTTTTTAATTTTGATTTCATGGAGGATTACAGTTAAGTGATTTCTTGAATCTCAGAAAAAAACTTTGAACTTTTGTCTTTTAAACATTGTAGAGACTGTGATAGACTATGGGGACTTTTGAAGTTGGACTAAATGCGTGATATGGCTACAAGCATATGCGGACCAGGAAGTATAATGTGGTAGTCTAAATAGATATGTGCCCCATAGTCTCATGTGTTTGAGTGCTTGATCCTAAATGCTGATAGAGAAATGGAAATATCATGTGAGTTATTTAAGAAAGCAGTTTTCTAACCTAGAGGAAAACTTTTAACAAATGGATAAAATATGAGTCTATTCAAGAATACATATTTTTCCTGTAATCTCAGTGTTAAATATTAGTATCCTAAATGACCAGATACTATTGCTCATTACTACAGATAATTAGTTCTATGGTAAGTTTTAAAAAATAGAAAAAATAAATAAATAAAAAATTAGCCGATGGATAGTTTGAAAACAAAAAATGGAAAATAATTGTTTCCTGTGTGTTAAATTAAATACAGTCCTGTAAATATACAGCGATACAATGAATAGAGATGCAAAGTTTCATCACTAAGGCATAGAAGTACATTTACGGGATATTAGTAAATTTTAGAGTCATAACAAAGTATATCTTTGTTACTTTGTAAAGCCACAGACAGGCTGTTTTAAAGAAATACATGTGGTCAAAGATATCTTTATCATTTTGGTGTCACTAGAAGCCAGATATGTGTTTGCGGTACATCCCACATATTTTCCACTTCTTCAGTACAATTTTAAACTAAGTCCTATCTCTTTTTCTAAATAGCTCTTATATTAACCTTCGATTCCAAAAATTTCTACTAGAATGTCATTTATCGCATCCATTCTATATAGATAAGCAAACAATATTTATCCTAACAGAAACACAAAGCCATTTCAAGATAAGATTAATTCAAGGTAAATATTCTTCCCGTGTAATTTGTAGATATGTTATAATCCCAAAGAAATGTCTGGTGTTTACCCATGACAAATATAATTTATATTATAAAAAATGTGTTCATTTACCTAGGCTTATAAAAAGAAAGCACAGATTTAATGTCATCACCAAATGCAATTTTTCACAATATATGCTTTTATGCATGTGAGGACAAAAATATGGGAATAAAAAATGTTTATTATTAGGTCAATTGTAAAATATAATGGTTATCTCCCAATGAGTTACATAATAATTTTGGTTTTTCACTGTGTATAATGGCTGTCATGATATGTATGTTTTCGTTACATCTTTCTGTTTGGTTTTTCCAGGTTTAATATGCACCTTTACTTTTCACTAACACAAGCTGGGTGTATATAATTATTTTTGTCTATAAATATTTAACAGCCTGTGGAACAATAACACATTTATATCATAATTGCTGACATGGATGTCTACACTAAAAAGATATGATTCATCTTACCAGGGTAACAATATGGTGAAGTAGCATTCACTGACTTAACACGGTTCCCATGGAGATGCTTCATGATTTACCTTCTAGCCAGTATGGAGGGCATGACACATTAAAAATAACATGAAGATTGTGAATATTGGCATGGTTAAGAAGGTTCAGTAGATAAATGAGCTGTTGTCTAAGGGCACGAGCTTAAGCCAATGCAATCAATCCTCAGATCCCACGTGAAGGTAGAAGGTCAGAACTGACTTCACAAATTGACATCCACATTTTTGTGTATCATATATTCCCTCAAAAAACACAACTATTTACTAAAATTTATATTGACAATCTACAACGGGGCTTTCACATGATGTGCTGAGGCAAAATTTTATGCGCAACTGATATTCAAGAGAAATACATACAATTTAAACTTCATTAATATTATATTCTTTATAACTTCACATCTACTAAAAATAAAACATATACGAAAAGAACATTGTAAATAATAAAACAGAAATGGTGCCACTTTCTTATTGCTGGAACAATTTTCTGAATTGAAAGAATTATATTTATGTGATTTATGTACTGACCTCGCCCATGTATTTACTTTATTTTTCCAATGCTATCATCTTGCCCTCGGGAAAACATGACATTTAAATTGTAATCGTTATCCTCATAATTTTGTCATGCTCATAAAATAAGCATAAATTTTAGTTCTACATCATACTGTGTAGTGAATTCTACTTATTTGTTTCTTTAACTACAACAGTTAGTATCTCTTCCACTTTTAGTCCCACCCCAAATTGGAAAAGCACTTTGCATTGTTCTCCTTGCTTCCATTTCTAACAGAGCTCAAAACAATACTGTCCTCTTATTTATTCTTCTCACAGGAAATATGCGTAAGTTCAAACGATCGTGTCTACACATCTGATCCACATGCAATATTTTGCTCAGGAACAAAAGGTTTTGCTGTGGTTGAAAACTAAGTCCTTGGTGTCTGTTTTAGACAGACATTTTGCAGGGATGTTTTAACACATACTGTGTCAGAACAGGGTGCTGAAGTTCACACTGGAGGTTCCACACTCTTTGAGTAAGGTCATCAAATCACTCTTTTGTCTGGCTGACCTGACAGCCTTTCTTTCCTTGTTTACATTGGGAAAATTTATAACACTTCCAGAGGCAGGTGCTCCTGATCCCTGAGATGACATTCAAAATATTTCTTGGGCTTTGGAGACTTTCATTTCAAATTTTTAGATGTGAAATTGTCAACCAGTAGGATCTATAGAAACATTCCAGAATGGTAAAAATTGAGAACTTTGAAATACTTTTGATCCCAAACGTTTTGATGAAAGAGATTGAAACTCTCTGAACCTAGATTTTCATAGTTAGCAGTTTTAATTGAGAGTTGCTTAGATGTGTTATCATCTCTTTTGCTGGGTTTTATATATTTTCTTGTCATAAAATAGGTAAAATTGAATAGTTATTTATGTTTTATTATCTTGCTATCCTCTGTGTACCAATCTGTGCCCCATGTATTTATTATATGTTGCCCAAACACTAAGTTTGAATGAGTTCAAAATATATGATCAGTAAATCTACATATAAGTGCTATACAAAATATTTCTTAGGTCCAAAGTGGGCCCCCCAAACAGTAGTGCTGCTGATAATACCGTAAATGATGACGTGAGTGTAATCCAGGAAGGATTGATTGGGTAAACAGAAGCCTAAACTCAGCATTCCTCAGAGTTTCTCAAGGCTGGTTTCTGTTTACCAGAAAAACCAATACCCCCCTTATCTGCTCCCATTACTCAGCTATGTGGGGCAGGGGCATCTAGTTCCTGACTAATCCTAACAGACTGTTTCAGCTCAATGATCCCCATCTTGCTGACAGTCATATAAAATCCACTCACTTTTCCAACAAGCTGCAACGCTCTATTCTTGTAGGCAGACCAACAATTTGATTTCTTCCAGGAAACCCTATTTTCCACCCACAGAGTGGTCCAGTTCAGTGGTTTCACTGCACCCTCATTTACAATACCTAAGTTGGTAGAATTACTAGGGCAGAGTTGTTGTGTCGTGCAATGATTACCTAAGTTATAAACTAGCTTTTCTGCCCCTAGCTTCCTGTTTCTTCCTATTCTTCGTTATTGAGAAAAATCAGATCTTAAGAGAAGATGAAGGATACTAAAATGTGTACCAGGCTTTGGCAATACTTGAATATGGTCCAGTGTTTTAGGGTCAATAGTATTGGTACAGGAAGCAGAAATTCTGAGAATTCAGAACATTTTATTTCTGGATAGCTCCATATAAATGATACTGAGAGTTATATTTTTGTGGTGAACTTTTCCAGTGACCTAATGAGATGAATACTAAAGCAAAGAAAAGTGAACAATTAGGTGGCTTGTTGAACGTTTGTTGCTAGGAAGAACAAACCAAGAACTAGACTCCTGAAATCCATGATACTTCCACATATTCTGTTTTTCTGATATCTTCTCTATTATTGCAACATTGCACTTTTCTTAATGCATTATAAAAATAGTAAGATCAATGAAAACTGAGAACATGGTTAGAAGACATTGAAAACATTTTAAAGAAGATATTGAATGCTTGTAACTACTACTTTGACCCACTTTTCATTATTTAACTATTACCAAGACACAAATATTCTTCATAAGGCTTTTCTGTCGAGTACATGTATTTGAATTTCAATATATTCAAATTAATATCAATAGAGTGATATCATTTTTCCATGCTAGTGTTTGATGAGAGAAGTAATGTAGTTTTCAGTTAAATAACTCAAGCCAAATATTTTTATGTGAATATTACATCTGATTTCTAATAGTCCCCAACAAGTTATTGTATGTGAGATTATTTTATTAATTAATATGAGTTTTATGATAAATTCAAAATTGGGCTTTTGTGTGTGCAGAGCCCACAACTGCAGTACTTATTGTTATGAACACTTGGAGAATGTGTCCAGATTTTGAATCTAGATATTGTGTTAATGGTTCAGTTCACTGAGAACCATTCCCTTTTGTATGTTCCTAAGTCTCATTTTTTTTGCAATGCAGATAACAAACCAGAAAGTTAATTCAGTTAATTAAATAAAATAGAATTTTATAGGTCTCACTGTTTTCACTGAAAGTCTAATCTTTCTTAGAAGTATTTTTGTTATCATTTAACTGACTTTTACTGTGATCTCAATACTTTAGTTAATTGTAAAAGGGGCATAAATTTTACTTTCTGTGTTATACGTCCCGAAGTATCTTTTTTTTTTCTTTTTTTATTGAGAAAAGGAGAAAAAAAAAAAACAAGTTTCCTCCTCCTCCCAGCCTCCCATTTCCCTCCCCCTCCTCCCCCCTTACGCCCCCTCCTCCCACCCTTCTCCCTCTCCTCCCACCCTTCTCCCCCTCCCCCCACTCCTTTCCCCCTCCCTCTCCAGTCCAAAGAGCTGTCAGGGTTTTCTGCCCTGTGGTAAGACCTAGGACCTCCCACCTCCGTCCATATCTAGGAAGGTGAACATCCAAACTGGCTGGGCTCCCACAAAGCCATCACATTACGTAGGATCAAACCCCCGTGCCATTGTCCTTTGCGTCTCATCAGCTCTCATTGTTCGCCATGTTCAGAGAGTCCAGTTTTATCCCATGCTTTTTCAGTCACAGTCCAGCCGGTCTTGGTGAGCTCTCAATAGATCAGCTCCACTGTCTCAGTGGGTGGGTGCATCCCTCGTGGTCCCGACTTCTTTGCTCATGTTCTCCCTCCTTCTGCTCCTCATTGGGACTTTGGGAGCTCAGTCCAGTGCTCCAGTGTGGGTCTCTGTCTCTATCTCCATCCATCACCAGATGAAGGTTCTATGATGATATGCAAGATATTCGTCAGTATTGCTCAAGGATAGGGTCATTTCAGGTTCCCTATTCTCAACTGCCCAAGGAACTTACTGGGGACCTCAGCTTGGGCACCTGGGAGCCCCTCTAGGGTCAGGTCTCTTGGCAACCGAAGTATCTTAATAGAGATTTGAAATTGGCAGTTGCTATTTCTGTATAGTATGTAGTGGTATGAGTGGTAAGCCCATTTAACTTGAAAATGTAATTATTGACCAATTAGCAATATTATTGCCAACAAAGTGGGAAAAAAACATACTACTTACAGCTGATGGGTAAATGTATTGTTTATTGTGTTTATTCTTCCTTGGGGCCATATATAGCTTTCTAATTGAGAAACACAAAATTGGACATGGTGAAGATTCCTCAGTGGGTTAAAGCATTTGTTGCCAGGCTGGATGACCTGAATTGAATCACCATATCCCCCACAGTAAAAGAAGATAACTATTGCAAGTTGTCTCTTTCCTCTTACGTTATGTGCCTGTGCAATGTGTGTATTGAAACACATGCACATATAAATAAACATATCCAAACACAATAAATAAACATTTAAATTATAAAAAATAAGACAAGTTCACTTTTGTTATTTATTTTCATTTTGTATAGGATAGTTGGCACCTATGTCTCCAGAAGTATATAGTTGCTAAAATAATCCTTAATTGAGTACCATCTATGTGTGCCTGGCCTAGTATCTTATACTGATAAAGGTATAATAATATAAGATGGGCTTCCTTTAAGAGTTGCCATTAAGCAAGAGATGATTCTAGTTAATAATTAATAATAATTAATTGATAATAACTAATAATAACTGAAGAAATGGTTAAAAGGAGTAGTTTATTTTTAATATAGTAGAAGTACTGTGGGGGTACACATGAATTGCTTCGAGAGGTGGGTGACTTTGGAAATTAAAGTTACACTTGACATTGTGCGTGCAGAAGCAAAAGGAAAAGAAATGAAGGAAGATGGAAGTGTATGTAGAAAGGTATAATGATTAAAACTTTTCAGGTTAGTGGTGATGATGAAAGTTTATATGGCCAACCATTTTATATTATTTTGGGTGAAACAAAATCACAGAAGTTTTAAAGCACTAAGGCCTGATGGATTATTGAGGCATTTTTTGTTTGTTTGTTTGTTTTGTTTTTTGATGCAGCATTTCATTGTAGCTTTGGAGTCTATCCTGAAACTAGCTCTTATAGTCCAGTCTGGCCTTGAACTCACAGAGTTCTGCCTGTCTCTGCTTCCTGAGTGCTTGGATTAAAGGCCTGTGCCACCACCACCTGCTCAGCACTAAATGAAAAATTTAGTTGGAAGCCTTCAGTTTCCATGTAAGAAATATGTGCATGCATGTACAATAAAGGGGCAAGTGGGATATATATGCTATGTAGATATATTTGATAAAATACACACTTCAGAATAATGCAACGTATGAGTCATTCCAAGAGTTATTTATAGGGTGGATTCCTGGAATTCACAGATAGGATTTCCAATTCCAGTATGGTAGCAAGTCTAGGCATTTGCATTTCTAGCAAATTTCTAGGTGATTCTGATAGAGCATGTCTAAGAACCATGCTTTGAAAACCATAGTCATTAAATCTGAGTTATTTAATCAGCTCTACAGAAGATGTTTAAAGAAATGCCACTGAGAAACTAGTGAGTCCTCAGAGGGAAGGGCCTTTCCTCGTGTTTCTGGTTGGCTGAAAACCCTACACTTGTTTGAGTTTCAGGTCTCTTTTGTTGCTTTCTTTCCATGAGTACATAAAAGATGAGTAGAAAAATTAAAATACTTATGCAAAAGGTGTGGAAAAAAGTTCAACTTATTATCAATATTGATTTAATTTGACTTATTCTGTCACTAAAATTATCTAATCTATAACAATATGATTCTTGTCAACTATTTTTTTTTACTTCGTGGCAGCAGTATCATCTCATTCAGGGACAATCCGTGGTCCTTCCAGTGTACTCTGCTTATTGAGCAGTTTATTATTGGTTTTATTTTTACCTTGTGAAGAGTTCCTTGACTTCCTCGATGCTCTATAAAATTATGATTGAATTTGCCAGAACCACAACCCACGGTTATAAATTCACGCATAGAAATATCTCACAAAGTAGGGAGAGGCCAGTTTTGTGAAGTTTTTGGTAGCCAAATGCAGCCTGTGGTTTGAAGAATGGCTTTGCTTATTCTTGGCCTAATTTAAACTAGATTTCACTACCCAAATTCTGTTTTAGGGAAAAATGACAAAATTGTGACTCATTGATGAAAGGAGACTAGTAGATTCCTTAATTTGAAGTGCTAGTGAGGACATTCCAAGGCTTATTTTTAGCTAGCAGTAATGAGAGTGAGTGAGAATTGTTTTCGTTCCAAAAGAAAAGCAGTTATGTCAATCTATATGATTCATCAAGTGTAGGTTTTCAAAGAGCTGTTTCAAAGTCACTCATACCTTCTATGTCATAAAGTGAGTATTTTAAATATGTATGACACTATTATCTTTCTTAAATAACCATTTATATTTATTCAAAATGTTTTGGTAGGTAAAGTGGCATATACTTTCAGTTCCAACCCTTGGGAGGCAGAGACAGGTGTACCTTTGAGTTTGAGGTCAATCTGGTCTACATAGCAATTTCCAGGTCAGTTGGAGCCAGGTGGTGAGACTCTAGGTAAAAAAGAAGGAAAAGCAACAGAGAAGAAGAAAGCATATTTTAACACAAATATGTGTAAATTATACAACACCATGTAATCTGCTTTGTAACTGCTACATCTCAGGTGTTCTATCTTTTATTGAAAGAAGTTTTCATGCAATATATTTAATCATGTTTTTCCCCTTGCTCCTTTAGTTTTTCCCCAAACACTCAACTTTATGGCTTTTTTCTTTTCTCTCTTTAAAATACATAAAGCAAAAACAAAACTAATATAAACAGAATCACACAGGCAAAAGCCCCACAAAACCATAAAAAATGAAAATCAAAATAAATAAACAAAAGACAAAAAGAGGGGGGCAAACAATACTATTGAGTTCATTTGGTGATGGCCAACTACTTCTTGATTTGGGGTCTGCCCTGCCCTGTCATTTGGTTAAAATACCCTGTAAATCTATATAGAAAAAAAATGATTTCTTTTACTAGTGAGTATTAATTGCAGATAGCTTAATGGTTGGGTTGGAAACTAAGTCCAGTTCCTTCTTTCAATGTTGGGATCTGTTCTTCCTTGAACCTTTACAGGTCTTGTGTGTTGCCACAGTCTCTCTGAATTCATATTTGCTTCAATCCTGCTATGTCTCAAGGGCATTGTTTCCTTGGAGTCAATCACAATCTCTGGCTTTTATACCATATCTGCTTCCTCTTCCACATAGATGCCTTAATCATGATGGGGAGGGTTTTAATAAAGATATCTCATTTTGGACTGAGTCTCTCACTTCATATTTTCCAATTGTGGATGTCCGTGTTTAATTTCCATTTACGGCAAGAAAAAACTTTTCTGATATAAGGGCAAACAGAGATACTGAACTATGAGTAGAGCAGTGTGTCATTAGGGATCGTTTCTTTGCTTTACTGTCCTAGTCACACATTGGGGCGACATCTGTCAGCGTCCAACCTCAATGGGTTCATACATTCCAAGGTAGGGGCTTGTGGAAAAGAAATGTTAGGCAGAATAAACAGAGATACAAAAGAAATACAGAGACATAGGATACTGCTGGACTGCATCTCAGTGAATGCTGAAATCTGCCCATATTTATTTCTTGTGATCTTTAAATATCCCAATCCAAAAAAATGTGAATAAAGCAAAGGACATTTTTTATCACAATACAAGGAACAGACAAAGTGATTGCCATCTTAATACTCAAAACATCAAATACTTGACCTTAGGTCAAGATATCTTTGTTAGTAGTCACACCCTAAGTTACATCTACTCTCTATAACCTTGAAGGAGCAAGAATAAACATTAACTCTCTGACCTTTAGTCAAGGTGAAACAGATCCATTTCTGTGGGCCCCCATAGTTTATCAGTTCTCAACATGTGGGTTATGACCCCTTTGGGTTCGATAGACCCTTTCACAGAGTCACCTAACACCAACAGAAAAGGAGATATTTACATTATGATTCATAACAGTAGCAATATTACAGTTATGAAGTAAGAATGAAAATAATTTTGTGGTTGAGGGTCACCACAGCATACTAAACTATATTAAAACTTTGCAGCATTAGGAATGTGAGAACCATTGCTTTAGCAGAATAATAGTATTAGGTTTTCCTCTATTCCCCTGTCTTCATAAGCTGTCTAGTTCAGGTTCTTGGCCACTTTAGCAGTATTAGATAGAGGCTCCATCTCATGGCTTGAGCCTTAAATTCAATCAGAAAGCAAGGAACTCAGGACCGCAAGGGGTGCACCCACACACTGAGACAATGGGGATGTTCTACTGGGAACTCACCAAGACCAGCTGGCCTGGGTCTGGAAAAGCTTGGGATAAAACCGGACTCTCTGAACATAGTGGACAATGAGGACTACTGAGAACTCAAGAACAATGGCAATGGGTTTCTGATCCTACTGCACGCACTGGCTTTGTGGGAGCCTAGGCAGTTTGGATGCTCAACTTACTAGACCTGGATGGAGGTGGGGGTTCCTTGGACTTCCCACAGGACAGGGAACCCTGATTGCTTTTCGGGCTGAGGAGGGGGGGGACTTAATTGGGGGAGGGGGAGGGAAATGGGAGGCGGTGGTGGGGAAGAGACAAAAATCTTTAATAAATAAATAAATTAAAAAAAAGAAAAAAAACTAATGTTTAACAAATTCAAATGTAAAAATTAAAAAAAGAAAGTGCTTAATTACTCCTATAACATTTGTAAAACTATTTCACCAGTATATGTTCTAGACATATCAGTGACAGGAGATCTTGATGATTAACTTTCTCTGCCTCTTCCTGTAGCTTTCAGGGTACCTCCAGTGTCATGAGCATTGGCTGGTAGTGGTTAAGCTTTTAAGTTATTTTCATAGTAGGCTCAGTCTAGTTCTGAGGACCTTGGAGTCTGGGAAGATGATTCAAATTTTAGTTAAACAACAAAAGACAGAAAGTTCAAAAGGTCATTTATGTAAAACCTACAATACTATATAGCCCAAAAGCCTAAGGTATCAGAACAAGTTGTCCCAGCTCTTGGGGAAGACAGGCAAATTAGTCTGCTGTGTGTGTTCTCACTTGGTTCGCAGGTGATTGCATTAGACTGACCCACATAAAGGGAGGATTGTTCCCAACTTAATTCATTCAGACTCAAATACTTTTCATTGTTGGAAAGTCTGTGACTCTAAGTATTTGTTTCTTAATATCATCAATCTGGCATCTAAAATTAAGTACCACAAGGTCTGTGATTCATTTTGAATTATGCTTTGTAAAAATTGAAAAAAACTACACCTGGATAATTTTTCTTTTTGAATAAGGATATCCAGTTGTTCAAGCACAATATTTTTTTGCTTAAGTCTGATGCTGTCGTCCTTTTGTCAAAGATCAGCTAACTGTTCATATAGGTCTGTTTTTTTTTGCTTCCTATTCTGTAACGTTGATCTATCTGTCTGTTGTTTACCAATATCACAGTGCTTTGATTATTTCATGGTAATACTTTAAGTCAACTCCTGTAAGCCTCCCAGCTTTGTTTTCTTTCATTATTATGTGTGCTATTCTGAGTCTCTTACCCTCTCTCTCTATAAACTTGAAAACCATGAATAATATATTAGCCTTTTGACTGGGGCTGTGCTTATTCATTAATTTGAAGATAACATGTTGAAAATATTGAGTCTACATTTCCATGGAAATGGAACAAGGGCCATTTATTTTATTCTTTGTTTTCTTTTACTGTAATCTTCTAATTGCCTCAATCATATCTAATTTATTTCATTTGTATCTATAGTAGCTCATACTGATATCTTTAAATTCCGATTTCACTTGTTTACTGTTGACATGTACGAAAGTGACTTACATGATTATACATATTAGCTCATATTGTAAAGCTTCTACTGTTTTCATGAGGTGTTTTATTGTTAGTCATTTCAAATTTTCTATGGTTATAATCATGTCATCAGTGAATAAAACGTATTAACTGCTTTAACATTAACATATGTGTTCTCTTTTTTCCTATTGTGTTAAGGTTTAAAAGTCTTAGTGAAAGACAACATTGTTACCTTCTTCCAAATATTGATATTGTCAGTAGGTATGCTGGTTAGTTTGTGTCAACTTGCAACAAACTGGAATCACCTAGGAAGGGGGAACCTCCACTGATGAATTGCCTCCATTGTATTTTCTGTGGGCATACCTAGGGGAATTTTTCTTAAAAAATGATTGATGTTGGAGGATGCTGTCCACTGTGGACAGTACCACACTGGAAGTGTATGAGAAAGCAGGCTGACCAAGCTACTGGTATCAAGCCACTAAGTAACATTCCTCCACAGACTCTAATTCAGATATTGCCTTCTGGTTACTATCTTAGGTCCTTACCTGACTTCCCTCATTTATGGACTATGACATGTAAGGTGAAATAAATTATTTCCCTTCCAAGATACTTTTGGTCAGTGTTTTACCATAGCAATAGAAAAGTAAGCTAGAACAGTATGCTTCTCTTGTCTCACCATTTAATATGACATTGAGTCAAGAATATGTATTAAATAATTACGTACTCATCATCTTGTTTGGAATTCTGCAGTCACTCTTCTTTGGTTTTTGTAGATTTTTCAATAATTGATGGCATTTATTGCTGTTTTATTTTACAAGTGAATGGCAATTTGTTCATTCAGTTGCTAGTTAATAAAACATTGAGCTGTTTTCAAGTTAGAGCTGTTACAAATTTAGCAGAAGTGAAAATTTGCAGTCAAATTTTAGAGTGAACTTGTTCTCTACTTTTTTTTCCTTTATTTATTTTTATTCATTAGCCTTAGTTGACAGTCTCTTACATGTATATATAACATGCTGATTATTCTCTGCTCTTCCCTTCTTTATCTTCCCCCCTCTTTTTATCTCTCTTTTATTCCTATATGTACCTTCCCTAGATTTATGTCATTTTCTTTGCTGACTCACTGAGGTTAGCCAGGCCATGCTCACATTTTAATTCCACCAGCAATTCTGCATAACTCTTGCATTGGATATATTATCTAAATTTCATCTTTCTTGTGTATTTTTGTGTTATTTTCAGGAACTATTTTCATGTTGTGTGTTATTCCCCAAATCATCTAGTAGTCATAGACTTTTGGTTACTTTCAACTGTGAAGTATTAATTTTTGACACAATGAATCAACGTTTCATGTTTAAAAAAAACACCATAATAAAAAAGAAGCCCTGACCACTTTAATTTAGCATAGTATAATTTGTATTACATTTAAGATTAAAAATAGGTTCAATGTCCTTTATTTATTTATGGCTAGAAACCAATTATAAGTGAGTACATCCCATGTTCCTCTTTTTGGGTCTGGCTTACCTCACTCAGGATAGTGTTTTCTATTTCCATCCGTTTGCATGCAAAATTCAAGAAGTCATTGTTTTTTTTTTTACTGCTGAGTAGTACTCTAATATATATATATATATATATATATATATATATATATATATATATTATACTTTCTTCATCCATTCTTCCATTGAAGGGCAACTAGGTTGTTTCCAGGTTCTGGCTATTACAAACAATGCTGCTTTGAACATAGTTGAGCATATACTTTTGTTGTATGATAGGGCTGTACCCACACACTGAGACAATGGGGATGTTCTATCGGTAACTCACCAAGGCCAGCTGGCCTGGGTCTGAAAAAGCCTGGGATAAAACCAGACTCGCTGAACGTAGCGGACAATGAGGACTACTGAGAACTCAAGAACAATGGCACTGGGTTTTTGATCCTATTGCACGCACTATCTTTGTGGGAGCCTAGGCAGTTTGGATGCTCAACTTACTAGACCTGGATGGAGGTGGGGGTTCCTTGGACTTCCCACAGGACAGGGAACCCTGATTGCTCTTTGGGCTGATGAGGGAAGGGGACTTGATTGGGGGAGGGGGAGGGAAATGGGAGGCGGTGGCGGGGAAGAGACAGAAATCTTTAATAAATAAATAAACAAAAAAAGATTAAAAATAATCTCGTTTTTGAATGAAGGCACAGATAATATTTTTATACTATAAATAAAAAAGCAAATTAATCCTCTAGTTGTGTTTGCTTTTATATACCATTGTTCTAGATATACTAGAAATAGCAACCTGATAAAGTACAGTAATACTGCAGAAGATAATTGCAGAGAGAAGTAGCAGTATTCCAATCACCATGTATGATATTTTTACCGTAGACAAAAAGAAATCCTAACATTAAAAATATATACATTAGTAGAAATTAATATCAGTGAGATGCCTCAGTAAATTAGTAGAATACAAAATTTCTATATTCTATGCATACAAAATAAAGAACATTTTTGCATATAACTTATAGGGAACATGAAGTAATTAGCTAAGTATAGTAACACTCACAGAACAACAAAAGCAAGAAACAAGCTTAACTAGGATTTTTCTTTTCTACCTGTGTGTATGTGTGTAGCATGTCATCTCTGCGAATAAGCATTTGTATGTGTTTGCACATTAGCGCACACAAGTATCTGCACACATGAATTTTGATTTCCAGAGATCAATATTAGGTTTTTAAATCAGTCTTTAGTTTCTTGAGACAGAGTCTTTCACTGAATTCAAAGCCCATGGCTTCAGCTACATTGGCTGGCCAATAAACTTTAGCTATTTGTCACCTCTGACTCCCTCCCTGCTGCCCAATATCACTAGAGTTACAGACACATGCCACCATTCTCAGCTTTTACATGGGAAACCCTGTCTTAAAAAAACAAAAAAGAGCACCAAAAGATACAGGAAATATGCTACTTGTTTTAAAAGAGCATGGCATCGTACTATATAGTCAGATAGTATTAAATGGCGAAAGATCTAAGAAAAGAGTGTGAAATATTTTCATGAACCTCATTTAGGAAAAGAGATATAATAAAAAGAATAGTATATAAGTTTAAAACCATGTACCTGTTAGTTGCCAAATCTTTAAAGAAAACTCTTCAAACCTTGTACCTATTAGTTGCCAAGTCCATAAAGAAAACTCTTCTTCTCTGGACTGTAATCAAGTATGAATAGCTCCTCAGCCTGGGTTGGAGCAGTGTGCCCCATTCCCATACTGGGAGTTTGCTTTCAGCCTTTGCAGGTCTGTGTGTGCTGACACAACATCCACCGTGGGGTCATAAGTACAAGTGCCTCTCTGTGTCTGGAAAACAGGTCCATTGTATTAATCCACTACTTCTGGCTCTTAAACCCATCTGACCCTCTTTCTTGATGATCCCTAATCTGTGAATGGAGGGGATGTTACATGGAAGTCCCATTTAAGATCGAACACTCTGCAGCCTCTTATATTCTGCACCTGATGCCGTTATCAACCTCAGTTTGTATAACTATTTACTCAAGACAAAATGGAGGCTTAAACTTTGTTAAAATACCTAAGTTTTCAGCACGGGACTAGATAAAGTAGACAGTGTAATCCTTGTAATACTTGAGAGGCTAAACTGAAACCCGAAATCCTAAGTTCAAGGCTGGCCCGGATACACAAAGTGATTAAGGGCAGCTGGAACTACATACTCAAGACCCCATCTTAAACAAAATAGATCAAACACAGAAATCAGCACATATTTTCCCCAAATCTGGAAATAATGGACATTATTGGACAAGAACACAAGCAATGAGAAACAACAGAAGCTATTCGTTCACACTATTCATAATTTGGGGGGAAGAATTTCATATTTTCACTTATGGGATAACAATTCAATAAACATATTTGGTCAAGGAAAAGAAAATAAATTTCTCTCTGTTCTTTTTTATTGTTTTTATTGACCTATATACAATTTTCCACTCCCTTTACTTCTTCCCAGCTCCTCTTCTGCCCAGATCCCCATGCTCCCAGTTTACTCAGCAGATCTTGTCTTTTTCTACTTCCCATGTAGATTAGTTAAATCCATGTATGTCTCTCTTAGGGTTCTCTTTGTTGTGAATTGTAGGCTGGCTTTCTTTTGCTTTATGTCCAAAAGCCACTTATGAGTGAGTGCATATTTTATTTGTCTGTCAGGGTCTGGGATACCTCACTCAGTATGGTCTTTTCTAGATCAATCCATTTGCCTGAAAATTTCAAGATGTCATTATTTTTTCGCTCTGTAATACTCCATCATGTAAATGTACTACATTTTTTTTTTATCCATTCTTTGGAGGATGGGCATTGGCATCATTATTTGTAATACCCAGATCATGGAAACAACATAAATGCTTCTCTTTGGTCTTAATTCTTACCTGGCAACCTTATAACCGAAGCTGGGATGACAAGTGCAAAACAGAACAAAAGCTCATTAATATTACTAGAACTGTGCAAAATTCAAAGAGGTACATTAGAGCTACAACTTAAATACTATCTTCTATGGAAAACCATGTTTTCCATGAATGAAACAGTATATGGAGCTTGACTCTATAATGGTGGCAAATAGAAGGAAACCTGAGAGAGTACGGTGGATGGGAGCTAGATGGTTCAGTTTATTAAGTACACTATTCTTGTGTCATCTCCAGGCACAAAAGGAGTGAGCATTTTTCTCTGGTAACCAGACTGTCCTTTCCTGTAGAAAGGAAGAACACCTTGTAAACTTATGTCTAGCATCTAGACAAATAAGAGAATGGCTCCTTCTGAATTGCTTTTGGCTCAAACCAACCTTTGCCTTGGTGGCATATTTTAGAATGACATATTCCAGTATTCTATCGTTAGATGACAACCTGATAATTTATTTTATTAATTTGTTATTTATGATTGTTTGAAAAATTGGTTTTGATGCTTTGGAAAACAACCTTAAGTTTTTCTAAATTAATAAAATGTTGATTTAGTTATATTGATTAGAAAAGCATGGTTCACTGTTGTTTCTTTCTGTTAGGAATCTGTCAAATATTTGTCATTGATCTTTGAACAGATTTCCTCATTATTTTATCCGAGAATTTCTCCTGAAAGCTTTTTAAAACTCATTTTGGAACATCATGTAAAATGTGAATTTATGCTCCTTGTCATTATTTAATCTTTGAAATGATACTTTATCATTGCTGAAATCAGTGTGGGTACATTGAACAAGTTTTGAGAGCCACTCTGTAGGACTGAATCATTAACTGGTAATTTTACAGTGGATCAAGTACTATATTTTCATTACTTTGAAAAAAATAATGACCTTGCAATTGACTCTTGCATTTAACATTTTTATCTTAGCTTTCCTACTATTAAATGCAACTGTTTGCATTGACCACATAAGTCAGAAAAATCAGTGGGTGAGAGTTTAAACTAATTCAGTTTAATTCCAACAATGATAGCCATAACTGGCAATTTACCAAATCAAAGGCCAGAGTTGCCGTCAAAACTCTGTTGGTTTGTAGCAATTGGCCTTCAAATTTAGAGTATTATTTTGGGCTTGCTATAGCGCTCATAAGAACTCATTAATATGGTGTTGGTAAAAAAAAATCAGTTCTCAGTGATTTAGGAAGTCAAAACAGCTGTGTAAAAACCAGTACTGTCATTCTACCTACTGTACAATTTTCTATGAATAGTTATTTTATCATTTACTGATTAGAGCATTTGAGTAACAGTTTTCTTCAATGGGAAAAAATATTCTCGTCTTGTATGATCACACAGAACTCCTTAGTTCTCAATGGCCACATACCCATCTTATTTCTATTGAAAATAACTACATATCTTAGAAGCAGATCAACACTGAATTGTCTGTGGCATTTCTAGAATACAACTTTCCATATTAGAAAAATGAACAATTAGGGATTGCTGCTCTGTGATGATGAAGTTGCAGAAACCAGACCGATGACTTAGGCAATGAACATTTGCTAGTAAAGCTGACTGGACAGAATGGTATACTATGTGGTGAACCAAGGCCCCCAATAGCACCAGGATGATTGAAGAGGAGTTGAAGAGGTGGAAAACATAGAGAAGCAAAGGGATGATATGGTGGGACAAGGAGGTGAACAGAATTAGGGTGGATGATGTGAGATTCCCAAACAATAAAGAATTATGATAAGTAGAAAAGTGTTAGCTTCATGAAAATAGTCCTATTAAGGAAAAAAATCATCATGCAACTAGGCATTTTGATAATGCTGACATGCTCACTTTCTCAAAACACAGATCTTCATATAGAATTTAATCTAAACACAAAGACAGTTTATTAAATCATTGAACCTAAAATCTAAAGTAGCTCAAAGACTGAAAGTACAAATGAATACTAATAACTAGCATTTATTAATGTCAGGCATTATCATAACAGATTTGCATGGATTATTTAATTCATTATTTTAATTTGGTTACTTTTAGTTGACAAGTAATAATTGTGTGTATTTATGAAGTGCACTGTGATATTTTGATCTGTTTTACATTGTGTGATGATTAAATAAAGCTAATTAGTGTATTTATCACCAATATATCTTTCTTTTGTGATAAGAACTTAGACACTCTAGTAGGAAAGAAAGTTAGGAATCATTTTGGAAATTGAGCTGGTTTCTCAAAATTAAAAATACAATTATCATATCATCCAGTAATTAATTGCTCTAGAGGATGTCTCTTTACTGTCTCTCTGTCTTGTCTCTATCTATGTATTCATATATCTCTATATCTTTCTATGTATCCCTCTATGTATGTACATAAGTATGTATCAATATATCTCTCTATGTATACATGTATATACATACATATGTACATATATCTCATCTGTGTATTAATGTGTGTATGTATCATCCATGAATCTATATGTCCAGCTATCATCTATCTATCTATCTATCTATCTATCTATCTATCTATCTATCAATCTATCTATCCATCCATCTATCTAACTACTTATCTAACCACCCACCCAAATTAAAATGTCGAGCAGATATAATAACTTTCATTTAATTCCTAAAGAAACATTTTGACCTAGACATTATATTGTCATTTTCTGAATAAGAGGAAATAATAGGCAAATAACTCTTTCAAAGATTAAACCAGAACAGATTCTAAATTCTTTCAATGGTTATAAGGGACCAAGATACACATTAATATATAATCTATTGTTTCATTAAGCTAGGAAATTTTACTTGTTTTTTCTATATTATTGATGATGTTCAAGTTATATTATGGGCTACCCAATGCATTAAAGAAAATCATGGAGGCAATAACATCCACCTGACCTTTCCTATTTATCTCCCATGAAGCACTTTATAAGATATTTTGACCTTAATGATAATATGCACTTTATCTTCAGAAATGACTAGGCTGAAACAACACTACAAAATATTTTAAAATCATTTAAATTATATATGCAGACATATTCACAAGCAAATCTGGGTCACCAACCATTTCCATGTACGTGAGAGACATATAACAGTATTTATTATATTTATCATAGTTTTGAAGGCATCAGGTTGTCTTGTTTCCAACTGTTTGGACTTTTAAACTGATAGCTAAATCCATTGTCATTACTGCTGTTTGTATTATAGATCCTCAAGGCAATAAGTTTCTATTAGAGCAGTATATTAAATAACTTGAAAAATATTTCTACCAATCAAATCGTTCTAAAGCTTTTGATTGTTTCTTTCTCATTATTAGATTGACATAAGTTGTTTTAATGGCAAATAAACCATGCTGAGTTTCAAAAGGATGCCAAATGAGACCATATTCTGGTTATAATTTGTAATAAAGTTCCAAAGAAGAAAACAAATAATACCACTAACAACAGGCAATTCCAAGCTGTTTAATAGCACAGGAAAACTAAGGGTGAAGGTATTTTTGTAGTTTATCTTTGAAAAAACAATTCTGATCTTGCATAAGTATCTAATTATTTGGATATAGTGGATATCTTGTCCAAATTATATTTTCAAATTATACTAATAGATGCCAGGGTTCCTATTATTCACTGAAATGACCATATTTGTGTTACTTTGAGATTGAAGAAAGTTTGATTTGGAATTTTAGTCAGCAATAAGTGGCCATTTCTATGTACAGAAGTATGTACTCAATAGTTGTTAGCCTAGACATTGTGGCTACAGAACATTTTAAGATCACATAAAATTGTAATGTCATTCTATTTCATCAATACTGTGAATTGGACTTTAGAAACATTTGGGTTTTGATCAACACAAACTTAAGATGTTCTTAAAGCTCAGGTCATGTTATGAAGAAACACAGTTCATTTTTATACACAGTGAAAATACTTGCTTTATTTCCTAAGCAAAAGCCAAGAATCTAAAATGAATTATTTAATGAAGCTTGTGTCATACAAACATCTTTAAAGAAAAACAGACTAGGTAAGCCACAATTTCTAAACAAGAAGAAAATGGGAGTATGCGCATTACATTTGTACTGTTTGTCAATTTCATAGATAAATTAAATGAATAATGCATTTTAACAAATGGATAATTACATCAGGCTTCACAAATCCCCTCAAATTGATTAATGAAATACAAAATGCTGTGATCTTCATTGGTTTTTTTTTCATACAGTATATTCTGATTGTTTTTCCCCTATCCCAATTGTTCCTATCTCTTTCCCACGTTCCCACCCACCCAACTTCATACCTTCTTTCTATTTTAGAAAACAAAAAAGGCAAACACAATAGCAAATAAACCAGAATAAATAACAACAACCAAAACAGAGAAAGTGGGAGCTGGAGAGATGGCTCAGAGGTTAAAAACACTGGCTGCTCCGAGTTCAATTCTCATCAACGATGGCTCACAAAGATCCGTAATGAGATCTGGTGCCCTCTTCCTGCCTGCAGGCAGACAGCAGGCAGACATCCAGATAGAAATCTGTATACATAATAAGTAAACAAATTTTAAAAAACAGAAAAAGCTCAAAAAACCACACATGAAAATAAAAAAAAAAATGGAACCAAAATACACTAACAAAGACTAGTAAGATAAAAATGCTCAAACAAAATGATAAAAAAAAAAGTTTACAAAAATACCAGTGAGTTCTTTCTGGGCTGACCATCTACTGCTGGACATAGGACTTGCCCTTAAGTGTGGTTAATGTACCCAGTGAAACTCCACTGGAGAAATTAATTTTTTTTCTTTTGCAGGCAGATGCATGTTGTTTTAAGCAATCCATTCTGAAATGTCTAGATCATTCTAGCCTAGCAAATAGGATCAAGATGGGTAGTTTCTGTTACTTTTACTGCATTGGCTTGTAGAACAAAGACATAAATTTTCTCCTTTTTATTTACTATATGAAGCTTTTAGTCACACTTTCAAACTGCATGTAGCTCTAGCTAAAAGCCTTCTCTGTAGGTATTCCTGAATACCCAGGGTTAGAGCCATAGGCTAGGAGCTCCTGTGCAGATGTCTAAGTGATATGATGTGTTTATAGGTAATGGCTGCAGTGATGAATTATGTCTTATGTAATGAATGCTTTGGATGATCACTTTCTAAAATTAATGTTATTTATAACGCTAGCAAATTGCAGTTCTGAAACTGAATAAATGCACCTTAACATTCACCCCAGGTGTGGTGGTTCAACAAAGTTCAAGGCCTGTCTGAGCAATATAAAACCCTCTCTCAGACAGGCAGTGGTGGCACATGCCTTTAATCCCAGCACTTGGAAGGCAGAGAAGTGAATCTCTGTGAGTTCGAGGCCAGCTCTGGTCTATAAGAGAAACTTTGTCTTGAAAAAAAAAAAAGACCTTTTTAAGAACTTTTCTGAAAACAACAAAAGCAGCCACAGAATTACACAGCATTTGCTCAGTTACATTCATTATTTTAGATCAGTATTTTCAGCTACTCCCCTCCTTTTTTGAAAAGAAAAAAAGAGTTATTGGAAACAATTGAGTCAGTCCTAAATAAATCTAGAATATGATTTTATCAATGGCTGATGAATTACACTTCAGTGTGTTGATAAGGATATCTGTCTTTTAAGGAGCTATGCATTTTCCTTTCACTAATTGCACTAGAGGAAAGTCTTTTTCCGAAGAGAGTAATGGTTTATAAGAAGACATTTTTAATTCCCCCAAGTGTTGAAAGGAAAAAGAAATACCTCAAACTCTTAACAAGAAAGAAGATACTTTCAAACAATTTAGTATATGTTCAGAAATAATAGCTAAATTGGTGATTTTTTTGTTTTGTTTTTTTTTGTTTGTTTGTTTGTTTTTATTTGGAATCTTAGTGATTCCATGCTTGGCAATGGGCTCTTCAATCAAGGAGTTAAATCTCTGGGCGCAGTATCATTGCACATATCCAATTACTGTAAAAACAAATGTGTACATACACACATATTAATTGATGACAGATGTTCTTATTTTCACACAGAATTATGAAATCTTCAGGCTATGAAAAATAATAGCTAAAAATTAGACAACCATTAATAATAGAATTAATTAGATTCTGGTCCTATAGTTAAGAAAATGAAGTGAGAGTTGGAATACCACCCGAAGTTTTGTCATTGTCCAAGTAGCAAAATGCATCTAATTAATACTAATAAGCTGAATAGAATACTAACTAGATGCTATTTATATGCTACTTTACACATATGAGCCAAAAAAGAAGAAAGGATATGGCCTTTCAGAACTGTATTAAAAAATTCAGTGTCATTACCCATAATACATGATTTAAAAGATACTTGTACCATCTGAAAATATTGACCTTCATCATAAATACATAACATTTTCTCTAAACTGAATATATTCTATAATAGGACTTTGGAAGAGGAATGGCTTTGTTTTCATACGTTTTCTGTGAAAAACAAATCAGTTTATTAACTACAGAAATTAGACTTCTGTTCTTTTGCCACAGTAATTGTGATCTTTTCTGGTCCATGTTGAGACTCTGCATATCTCCTTAGGGCATCTGTGCTATCAAGATGAAAGTAGATCATTTTCCTGCATTTACTTTGATGTTAATCAGAGTGGTCATTCATGTTGCTTCATGATTCTCAGAGAGAACTTTCAAAATGAAATTGGTGGCTGGTTCCCAGCCCAAATCAGAATAGTAGTGTCAGATGAGAGGTATTTTTTAGTGTTTTGTCACATTTCATTTTGATTTTTACTTCTTTGTCTATTTGACATATGTTCTTAACTGGAATACTATAAAATTTTTATCACAGCAAGTTTGAAATGACCACATTACTCATGAGCTTGAGAGTCAGAAGTGAGATTTTAGCTTCTCTCAAAGCTGTGAAAATGGAACTTTATAGTACTCTACCCTGGTATATGTTGTTTTATGAGGCACATTTTATTCCACTTTACTCTTTTTTTCATTCCCATTCATTATTTTCATCCTGCATTATAGAATTTGTATTATAGATTTTCTAGTATATAATACTTTGATTTAAGCTCTAATTTTGTGATAGCTTCTGCAATTTTTCCAACTGATAATGTCTAATTTTTAATTACCATATTTTTCTGTATGGTATTATTTTTCAAACTGTACATGCTTGTATGTATCAATATACTTGCATACACTAGCATGTGTGTGGATGACAAAACCCCCAAGTATCAGTCCTCACATTCTGCTTTGTTTTAATCAGGGCCTCTTCTTTGTCATTTTGTACACTAGGCTTGCTAGTCTCCAGGCTTCGAGGAAGCATCCTGTGTCTTCCATCCTTCTCATAATACAAGTACTGGGATTTTAGACTTGAGCTACGGCATCTGGCTTTATCTAGATGCTTGAAATGTGAACTCAGATCCTCACACTTATATGGAAGATACTTTAGTGACAAGGACATGCTACAAGCCCCTTTTCTAAGTTTCAAATTGACTATTTAAAAACATTGTTTATTATAGTAAACTGTTGCATTTCATTGCAAAAGAGACAATATTGGATTTCAGAACAAGCCGAAACTATTGCTTGATTGAAATATGAAAAAGAAACATTTGGTACTTCTTTAAAAAGTGATTAAAACATTTTTTTTTAAATTTATTTATTTATTAAAGATTTCTGTCTCTTCCCAGCCACCGCCTCCCATTTCCCTCCCCCTCCCCTAAATAAGTCCCCCCCCCCCCGTCAGCCCGAAAAGCAATCAGGGTTCCCTGTCCTGTGGGAAGTCCAAGGAACCCCCCACCTCCATCCAGGTCTAGTAAGTTGAGCATCCAAACTGCCTAGGCTCCCACAAAGCCAGTATGTGCAGTAGGATCAGAAACCCAGTGCCATTGTTCTTGAGTTGTCAGTAGTCCTCATTGTCCGTTATGTTCAGAGAGTCCGGTTTTATCCCAGGCTTTTCCAGACCCAGGCCAGCTGGTCTTGGTGAGTTCCCAGTAGAACATCCCCATTGTCTCAGTGTGTGGGTGCACCCCTCATGGTCCTGAGTTCCTTGCTCGTGCTCTCTCTCCTTCTGCTCCTGATTTGGACCTTGAGAATTCAGTCCTGTGCTCCAATGTGGGTCTCTGTCTCTGTCTCCTTTCATCGCTTGCTGAAGGTTAATATTCAGGAGGATGCCTATATGTTTTACTTTGGGTTCTCCTTATTTAGCTTCTCTAGGATCACTAATTATAGGCTCAATGTCCTTGGTTTATGGCTAGAAACCAAATATGAGTGAGTACATCCCATGTTCCTCTTTTTGTGTCTGGCTTACCTCACCCAGGATAGTGTTTTCTATTTCCATCCATTTGTATGCAAAATTCAAGAAGTCCTTGTTTCTTACTGCTGAGTAATACTCTAATATGTATATATTCCATACTTTCTTCATCCATTCTTCCATTGAAGGGCATCTAGAGAGGCCTTATCATACAACAAAAGTATATGCTCTACTATGTTCATAGCAGCATTGTTTGTCATAGCCAGAACCTGGAAACAACCTAGAGGTCCTTCAGTGATTAAAACTTTTAACATATCCATAGTCATGGTGGACACTTTATATAGCACATACATATTAGTTGAGCTTGAGTCTTTCTTTTTTTTATTAATTTATTTATTTATTAAAGATTTCTGTCTCTTCCCGGCCACCGCCTCCCATTTCCCTCCCCCTCCTCCAATTAAGTCCCCTCTCCAGCCCAAAAAGCAATCAGAGTTCCCTGTCCTGTGGGAAGTCCAAGGAACCCCCACCTCCATCCAGGTCTAGTAAGTTGAGCATCCAAACTGCCTAGGCTCCCACAAAGCCAGTGCGTGCAGTAGGATCAAAAACCCATTGCCATTGTTCTTGAGTTGTCAGTAGTCCTCATTGTCCGCTATGTTCAGAGAGTCCGGTTTTATCACAGGCTTTTCCAGACCCAGGCCAGCTGGTCTTGGTGAGTTCCCAGTAGAACATCCCCATTGTCTCAGTGTGTGGGTGCACCCCTCGAGGTCCTGAGTTCCTTGCTCGTGCTCTCTCTCCTTCTGCTCCTGATTTGGACCTTGAGAATTCAGTCCTGTGCTCCAATGTGGGTCTCTGTCTCTGTCTACTTACATCGCTTGCTGAAGGTTAATATTCAGGAGGATGCCTATATGTTTTTCTTTGGATTCTCCTTATTAGCTTCTCAAGGATCACTAATTATAGGCTCAATGTCCTTGGTTTATGGCTAGAAACCAAATATGAGTGAGTACATCCCATGTTCCTATTTTTGGGTCTGGCTTACCTCACTCAGGATAGTGTTTTCTATTTCCATCCATTAGCATGCAAAATTCAAGAAGTCCTTGTTTTTTATTGCTGAGTAGTACTCTAATATGGATATATTCCATACTTTCTTCATCCATTCATCCATTGAAGCACATCTAGGTTATTTCCAGGTTTCTGGCTATCACAAACAATGCTGCTATGAACATCGTAGAGCATATACTTTTGTTGTATGATAAGGCCTCTCTTGGGTATATTCCCAAGAGTGGTACTGCTGGGTCCAGGGATAAGTTGATCCCGAATTTCCTGAGAAACCGCCATACTGCTTTCCAAAGTGGTTGCACAAGTTTGCATTCCCACCAGCAATGGATGACTGTACCCCTTTCTCCACCACCTCTCCAACAAAGGCTATCATTGGTGTTTTTTTTTTATTTTAGCCATTCTGACAGGTGTAAGATGGTATCTTAAAGTTGTCTTGATTTGCATTTCCCTGATCGCTAAGGTAGTTGAGCATGACCTTAAGTGTCTTTTGGCCATTTGAAGTTCTTCTATTGAGAATTCTCTGTTCAACTCAATGCCCCATTTTATAATTGGGATGGTTAGCCTTCTAAGGTCTAGTTTCTTGAGATCTTTATATATTTTGGAGATCAGACCTTTGTCAGTTGCGGGGTTGGTGAAGATCTTCTCCCAGTTAGTGGGTTGCCTTTGTGTCTTAGCGACAGTGTCCTTTGTTTTACAGAAGCTTCTCAGTCTCAGGAGGTCCCATTTATTCAATGAGGTCCTTAATGTCTGTGCTGCTGGGGTTATACGTAAGAAGTGGTCGCCTGTGCCCATGTGCTTTGCCATGTTATTCAAGCCAGCTTCAGTACAGAAAGAAGAATACAAACTAAAAAGTGATTCTAGAATTAGTTTATATAATTGCATCATATTCCCCTTCTCCCCCGCCAAGTTTTCACATATACCTCTCATTGCTCTCTGTAAAGTTCATGGCTTCTTTTTTCATTAATTGTTGTTACATACGTGTGTGTGTGTGCGTGTGTGTGTGTGTGTGCATTAAACAATGACACGCTTTAAAAATCTCTTATTTTAGTCAAAAGACTGACATCTCAGTGATTAAAGTCAAAGACATATCTACATGGCTGGCTTTCACTGAAAACATTTTAGTTCCTTTTGTAATACTTTTTTTTTCTTTTTTTTTTCTTTTTTTTTTCGAGACAGGGTTTCTCTGTGGTTTTGGAGCCTGTCCTCCAACTAGCTCTTGTAGACCAGGCTGGCCTCGAACTCACAGAGATCCGCCTGCCTCTGCCTCCTGAGTGCTAGGATTAAAGGCCTGTGCCACCACAGCCCGGCTCCTTTTGTAATACTTTAAAGATGTAAATAATTAGGGTTAGGGTTAGAGTTAGAAAAAAAATAAAGATGTAAATAAGCAAAACTTAAAATTACTTCTGAAGTACTCAAGCAATTTTATTCATCCATGATTTTAGGGTCAAAAATATAGCCTCTTCAAAAATACGGGAAAAAATTACTGAATATGATGGAGAAAAAAAATCCTATTTTTTAGAATGTGGCAGGGAAATGACAATGAAGATATTATTGTGGGTTAACATGGAATAAAATCAACTCAATAAGACCAAACATGCATAGGTGCATAGGTGTGGAAAAGAGTCACCAAAAACTGTAACTCTCTTAACAGAGTTCTGAATCTGCCTTTGTTTTGTCTGGCTGCTAAGCTTGGTATGTGAGCCATCTGGCTCCTAGTTGAGGTTAATGTTTGCACACTCACACATCAATCAGAACTAGTGCAGGGTCTATTAGGAAGCACCAGCCAGTTAACTGACATGCCAGGACTACAAAATAAGCAAGCAAGAATGCCAAGTGGGAATCTCGCAGATTTGGCAATGATAAGGGCATGGGGTATCTTCTCATTCATCTGACTATGCAATTGATGTCATGGTTCAGGTATAGAAGACCTGTAGATATCAGGTCCCATAAGGCTTTAATTATATCATTTATTTTGCTTGCATAATTCAAATGGAGCAAAAAACAAAACATAAAATGATTTTAAGCCTTAGTTCTCATGCCTTTTGGACATAGAAGGGTTGTTGGCCTGAACTTGTCACACATTCTTGACTAGTAGAAAATATCAGAATCGGCTTAGCCTATCTTGATCCAAGATCTGTTTGACAGTATTAGGTTTTCACAGCAATAGTAGCCATTTCAGAAAGAACTACTTAATAATTTCACATACACAGAGACTTGCGATAAAATATATTCCAATTCCCTATGACTTTTCACATGTGTTTGTTTACCTTAAAAATTTATAGGGTAAAGTGATCTTTAAAATGAATTGTACACCCTCTCTTAGTACACTGAAATGAAATAGAAGACATGGATATATTTCTCTTTGGAAGTCCTAGCATTCAGTTATGTAAACTAATGGATACTACCATTGTTCAGACTGGGCAGTGAATCTAAACCTTCTTCATGCTTCGCTTGTTGTGTACTATGGAACCATTCACCTAAACCTCTTACTATTTTTCTTGAAAATTGTTTGCATTCACCTATTACAAATCACACAGTATTTGTTTCAATGCTGAAACTAGGGGAAATTAAGTGAATATTGAAACAACACCTAGAGGATTCTTTATTGTTTTCTTCCCCCAAGAACTTGAGTTACTTTGATGATGCTTGCTTGACTGAGAAGCTATGCCATTACATGTTCATCATCTTAAACATTGATGTGACTGTAATGTGTTGTGCATAAACAAGATTCCTTGCCAGGGAGCAGAACTACTATTCACCTAGAAAGTTCTTTAAAGTGACAATGAGAGGTTTCCTCTTTGAAAATTATTTCTTGCTCTCAAAGCTCCAAAATTATCAAATATTGAAAGTGGTATTTTATATTTCAAACCTATTCACCAAATTAAATTTCTAAATACTTGCTCTAATTAAACAAATGTCTAATAAAGATCTGTGGATAAGCCTTAAAGTAATTTGATTTAGCTATCTTGGTGTAATCCTAGAAATATTAATGGTATAATAATAATTTTAAGTAAATACTTAAATAATTCAGCTTCAATATTGCTGAATATTTGAAAATATTTATTATATCACATGCTATGATTTTACCTGTTTACCTTAAACTAGTACTAGCTGGCTCCGTTGTTCAGAGAGAAAAAATTAAGGCATAAAAGGGACAATCACAACTTACAAATTTATAGGAATTAACTATTTATATTGCAGTGTCTATTTGTGCATGCATATGTTTTTTATAGTTATGTGAATGTACAGGTATATGTGTGGACACCAGAGCAGGCTGCCAGTCATGTTCTTCTACTGTTCTCAACATTATTGACTTGAGACAAGGTCTCTTACTGAACTGAAACTTTCTTTTATCTGCTAGAATGAGTGTCCAGGGAGCTCCTATGATTTCACCTGCCATTAGTGGCTTTTTACTCAGGTGCTGCGGATTCAAAATGAGATGTATGTGCTTAGACATTCTTGCCACACAGCCATCAACCCAGCCAAACTACAGCTTTTAATAATAAATAAATAAAAACTTGCTCTATGCTGGAGGAACGGCACAGGTTCCTGGTATACATTGCTTTTCTTTTTTTTTTCTCTGGGAGGGAGGTTGTTTTGGTTTTTCAAGACAGGGTTTCTCTGTGTAATCTTGGCTATCCTGGAACATACTCTGTGAACCAGGCTAGCTTTGAACTCACAGAGTTCAACCTGCCTCTGCCTGCTGAGTGCTGGAATTGAAGCTGTGTGCCACCACTACCCAGAACAATTTTACATACAATAGTACGGTATGTTTTTTTTTTCTTTTGGTTTTTTGAGACAGGGTTTCTCTGTGGCTTTGGAGCCTGTCCTGGAACTAGCTCTGTAGACCAGGCTGGTCTCGAACTCACAGAGATCCGCCTGCCTCTGCCTCCCGAGTGCTGGGATTAAAGGCGTGCGCCACCATCGCCCGGCAATAGTACAGTATTAATATATGTTTCCAAGAACAACAATATTAAAAACAAATCGATGGTGCCTTTTGTATACAAGACAATTCTGTTGTCAAATGCAGGAAGCATTTGACCTTTATACGATTCAACAAACAACCCATGAAGAGACAGAAATCTTTAATAAATAAATTAATTAATTAAAAAAACAATCAACCCAAAGGGGGTATTTCTCTGCTTTGGGATCTACCTCTTTGGCAAGTCCCACCCCAATGGTATTGGCAGCTCCACAGTTGCAGCGACCTCTGGTTTTGCCACAGTAACTCCCTAGAGCTCATCTCCATGGACTGCCTTATTATTCTAAAAAATTGTTTTCCTCAACTCTAACAAAGATAGTTTAATAGGAATTGAGAATTTCCTTGATATTTGTTTTAGAAACGTCAACAACTGGTAAAGGTTTCTCATGGTAAACAGATATTTATTAAGCATGTATGTTTTCTTAACAAGTAAATCTATGTATCATGGTAGATATTAAGGAATGCCACCATTTATGGCAGTTCTTCATTGTAGCAATTATAGTATTTTTAATCACTTCTATTTTGAGATGAAAAATAGGCCAAAATTCAGAATGTATTGTATATAATTAGGTATGTGTAATGTCTAAAATATTAAAAAACCACATGGTTTTAAGCAAGAAGCATAATAGAGTTTAAGGGATTCATTTTATAAGGTCATAAAATGATTAAAAATTAACCATTTATATTTGTATGTAGCTGTGCATAGGCACACTCACATCAGAGCGCAAAATGTATATATCCAGATGCTTGTATACCAAAATGCTATCTCCTTAAAGGATGTAGAGCTTAGTATTTCCTTATCATTGTAAGCTAGAAATCACTAAAGCATAAAAATGAAATGAAGCAGACTTCCTTCATTCACTTATCACCACTTTTCAGAATTAGTTGCCCTATGGGCACCTTTTTAATTATATTGCACATCTTTCCATTAGATATTGGGAGGTTGAAAATTAAGTGACAAATCTAATGTTTTCTGCAGAAGACCTGAAGCTATGCTTTTTAAATAGCTAGTAAAAGAAAAAGAATGCTATTTCCTTATCCATGGAATTAATTATACTAGTACACTACATAAATTCTATGGGAAATAGTGACATAAATGCTACTTTAAAGGTTTATAGTGATAAGCAATCATTTATATTAAGAGGGAATTCAAACTGCTGCCTCCTTTGCTCCTACAAACTGTAATGAAATTAGATTCATGTTCTTTGCAAAATAATAATATTTATGAAAGTGCGTAGTTTATGCCTGGGCCTGTATTTAGGGCTATACAAATTACATAAAATTGCCGCCGCCTTAATTTGAAGGAGCTATTATCTCTTCTCTTTAAATACATAGGAAGACTAAAGCACAGAGATTAAATAGCTTTCCAGTACTTATTCATTTGTGCCTTTAGTGATCAATAGACTCAACTTATCTCGCTTATCCTCTTCATATAAGAGTGTTTTAGCATTTTGAAGCCAGCATGCTATTGGACTGTTTGTACCAAATATTATCCTGAGTCAACTTATATAACAATTTGGAATTTTTACTAGTTGTTTGTAAAGGAATATATCCAGTTTCAAAGAAAAATAAGAATCCCAGAACTATAAATAGAAAGGACACTTTCAAGGTTATCTCACTTTTGTAAAATAAGGTCCATTCGAATAAGACAGAAAATGGCTCTTAAATTCATATCATTTGACATGCTTTTTCCTCTAAGAATGTTGGTGACAATTGAGCTTTCTCTGAATAAACACACAAATGCAGGATCCTCAGTTATCTAATGAATAAAATAAATAAATGCAACCATCTGATTGAATTGAAACAAAAAGAGCGAATCAAAATTATATTGATTAACAACTAAATTACTTACTGAAATAATTTTAAACGTACACACAGTTAAAAGAAACAATATAGCGATGTCGATGTGTTCTTATCCTATTTTTCCCAGTGGTAATAATTTATACAAGTCTAGTACAATATCACAACCAGAATAGACAATGGTGTAGCGCTCAGAGTATTTTCAGGTTAGTACGGTTTTATTGAAAGTGTAGGTTTGTGGATTATAAGACGAAACTTAGGCCCATCTTGACAGGTAATTCACCTGCCTATTATTGCGTTTATAATTCCTATCATTATCTACTCATTGTTATCTGTTATCTAGATTGTTGTCAATTCATTGTGACTTAGCAAAAAAAAAGACCTTGATGAATTTGTCTCCTATTAGTCCTTGATTGGACATATCGGATCCAGGTCACTTTCTTCTATTGGGTAAAGAGAAATAAATGTTCTAAACTCTGTACAACAAACGTCTGTTATCAGGTATATACTGCCATACAGAGGAGTCTTTCATCGTTATTGTTTGCTGCTGGTGTGTATTGTTAAGTTAATAAAGATGAAGTAGGCATTGTCTAACCTAGCTTATCATGATGAGAAATTTCCAAATTGAGTTATCATGAGGAAAGTATTTTTGAAATATTTATTTGTAAAACTTACCATTTTTACATTTCAATCCTTCGAATTTCTTAGAAGTTTGATAGCAGTTATAATAAAACTATTATTTATGAAAGTGTTCTATCATTAACTTGGTAGGTCTCTCTAGGCCTCTCTTCTGCAGCAACAGGGGTAGCATGATACTAAATTGCATTTGATGCTATAATGTTATGGGGGAAACCAAGTATTATATGTACGTATCTGTGAGAAATCAAACACGTCTCATTAGAGAGGTAACATAGTTATAAAATCAGCTGTTATTACTAATAGTTGATACTTAGTGACAAATATTTTCAAATAATATGCACAGTTTGGCTTTCCATAAAAAACATGACTTTTACCTACCGTGAATATTTTCGTTTAAATAATAATCTGTAGGTAGATTTCTATGTATTAGATTTTTAAAAATGTAAATCCTCTTTAATTGCTTTCATCAACCTGAGTTTCTGATTGTGCTCTAATACCAATGAAATCTGTTAAAGAAATAGCTAGAACATTGCTTCAATTATTAACTCACTTTGTGCCTATTTTATATTTTTTAAGATTTATTTAGTATTATTTCACATGCATAGGTATTTTGCCTACATGTATGTCTTGTGCCATGTGTTTATAGTGCTTATGGATGTCAGAAAACGGTGCCAGTTTCTTCGAAGCTAAATTACAGATGGTTGTAAGCCACTACATTGGTACTTGGAATGCCAACATGGTTTCTCTGGAAGAGTATCCTGTGGTCTTAAGCACTGACACATGTCTCTAGTACCTCTTTGCATATTTTACTTTAAATTGAAAGGAAAACATCTATTCAAGAAGTTTTCTTTTTACAATAACATTTATTTGTATGCACATAAACATTATTTTCAACTGATAAGGCTTAGAGTCATTGGTACTTTAGTATATGTTGCTGTAGTTTTAAAGATCTTTTAGTAAATACAATCAGTTAAAGGAAACATCTAGTTATAATAATAAAATAGTGAATGGTAATTGTATTCATAAACTATATCTTAAAATGTTATGCAAATAACCCCTGAAATTTTGTCTTGGTCTCTTATCAGTGAAGAGAGGATTAGTATGAATGAGGTCATTGTCCATAGAGATTTCTAAAATAATTTTTATTAGCTAGCAAAGCAAAGAATTAGGATTTCTGAGTGCCTAAATGTTATTTTGCAGTAAAAAATCACAATAGGTAAAATGGCTATGCCTAATAATTCCCATAATATGAAAATTTTCTCAAAATCTTTCAGATAATTATGTCAACCTTGGTTAGCTATAGCTATAGAAAAAAGCAAAAGGCAATAATAACACATTTTCCTATAGTTCTTTACTTTTGATATGGACTGTCACTCAAGCCCATGCTGGCCTTAATACACAGTTATCTTTCTTCCTCAGTCACCTGGGTGCTGGCATTACAAATATGAAGCCCTCACCTGGTTTATAGGAAGCAAAAAAAAATAGACAGCACAAGGGAAACAATAGAAAAGAGACTTCCTGATGAAATGGCTGAATGTTTGCTTAGCAAACTCTTTTGGACATTGAGAATAAGATAAAAAAAGTTCAAGTTCCAGATAATTAAATTTTGGTATCCTCATCACCTGGGGATGCCTATAGCCATTGTCCAGGAAGTCTCTTTTGTCATGTAGTCTAATATATCATATTCTTTCCAACCTTGTTTCCCCTCGGTTATCCATGTATTATCAAACCATTGCATGAAAATACATAGTCCTCCCTGGAGCTCCAATCTCAAGTTTAGTTTCCTAGATCATATAAAATTATTATCAAACTTTTTTTATGTTTTCCTCTTCTTAACCTCTTATATAAGTCAGTAGGTATAGCCATTTAGAACTGGCATAGAAAGGGTTCATTGCCACTTTCTGCCCTTGTTCTTGAGACTGGGCTGGTTAGAACTAAAAATCTCCCCATGGAAGCTGTTTTGGTAGACAAGAAGCTGAGAGTGCGGGTGAAAACTGAAAATATTGCACTAGAACAAGGTATTTGATAAGATTATAAATTGTTGATATTTTACATTCTTGGATAAAACTTCTATTTGTCTATCATATTGTATCTTTTTCATAGTTATAGCCCTCTGTATTTATTTTCATTATTTTGTATAGAAACTTTCCACAACTTTTACTTGTTTATAATTTTTCATATCTGTCTATTGGTTTAATGTGTATATAAAAATCTTAATATGACTAATGGCGCTCATTATAACTTTCTTATTCTTTAACAATCCGACTTCTATATTCCAGTGATTCTTATCTTTTTTTAACAAAAAGTAATGATCCACTGTCTTTTAAGTAAGGGCTTACTGTTTCAAGAAATGAACATTCTCCAAATAAGAGACTGACTCTCTTACTATGTATCCTCAGAGCATCTTGTACTTCCATTTACAGCTAGTACCATGGATCAATACTATTTGTTGGTAAAAGGAGGGAAACATCTATAAAGTTTATTCTTATCATTGTCTCTATGACTGTTTATTTTTCTATTTTCATTAACAGTCCGGTCATATCTATATATTTCCCCATAAACACCCTAGTCTTCTGCTTGTTCTTGTCCTCGTGTGTCAGGACAATGATAACTATATTCTTTTAAGAACATTTTTACCTTCAGTAGTTTTCATGGAATTTTGGACAAAAGGAAAAATTGGTTTAAGTGCCAAGAGGGTTACCACAAACAAACATATATATATATATATATATGTATTTGACTAGACAAACAAGCTTCGATTACTTAGTATTAGAATTGCTTCAATAATATCAGGGGGATATGTTGAGTGGATTAGTTTCAGGACTCTGGTAAATTCGCCTTTGTTTCTCTGTAAAGTGACTCTAATTCAGGAAATTAAGCTTCCTCCTGTTGACTCAAACCATAATTCTCACCTCAAAGGGCATAAGAGAGAGTTTCTAATGCCATATTTGAATGAACATGATCCAGGAACAGAGATTTAGAGTACTCCAAGATGCATGTTCTGCTATAAAAGCAGTTTCATGGTGTTTTTCTGATAATGGAACAACAGATGTCATAAATAAAGGTGTTTTTCAAATACTCGGTGGAAACTTTAAGTTGGCAGTTGCAATGAAGTGGAAAGTTTACTGCTACATATCTCAGATGCTATCTGATGGCTCTTTGCCTTTTGGCCTGTGGAAGCTGGTTTTGTTCAGTTAATACAGTCTAAAAGGTTTATATCTACTAGTCACAATATATTAGGTTTGAGCCAAATGTGGGGAAACAATGACTATTTAGAGGGCTAATGATAAGCCAGAATTATTATAATTAGGACTTTCCGTATTGCAACCTCTGTACACCACTGAGGTTCTAATCAGGCAACAAGCCTTTGTAGACACCGATTCCTTACAGGAACTCTTGTTTATAGTATCTGTATCCCTGCTCTGAATGCGTAGATCATTTCCTCATTTTTGCAAATCCAGCTCTACTTGAAATGGGATAAAACTGTCATTTTTAATTTTAAATAGGATGGAAAATAGCTCCTGATATAAGACTTGGTAACCCCCCCCCATATACACTTGTACAAAATTGCAAAATGATTCTCCAAGACAATATAAATTACAAAATCTTTGTTAGCTCACTGACTTTAGTCTAATCCAGAATTTTTGTATAGAAGAAATATTTTTCAAAGTGTATTCTACCAGTAATCTCAATATCAAACTGGAAGACTTCTCCCTGAGACTGTTCAAAATACTGGTTCAGTCTTGCTGCAGTTAAAATAAGCAAAATTCTTTGTGGGTCATGTATTTGTGAAAAGTACTTGGGTGGTAACAGATGGACATTTAAAAGCAAGCGAAATGATAAAACTGCCTCTGACACCTTGTAAAACAAATTGTACAAAAAGCATGCCAGTTGTGGGAGAGAACATAAGCTTCTTATTCACTCAGAATTTCCTGAGATAAAGGGAGAAATGGACTTGGAACAAAATTTAATATGAATCTGAAAAGATAAGGCATTTGTCTACAAGGAAGTTTCTAAACAAGGAAGGTACAGAGAAAATAGAGTATGAATCCCTGCCTACCCTTGGCACAGACCACAGATTCGACAGGGTCTGTACTGGCCCCAAAGTTTTTCAAAGATAATTGTGCTCTTGCAGCATCTCTCTGTATAAATGCACTCTTCCTGCCCTATAGCAGCCTGCCTGGTCTGGGAACACCATAGGAATTGACCCTTTGAAGATATTTCTTTTAAAGAGGTTTGTTCTGTTTATACAAGTTTTTCTGAGTAAAGGTCGGCTTTAAGTGGTAATTGTTTTGTCAATGTTTCCATACTATGGAACAAAGTGTGTTCTACTTTTACTGTACATGTGGATAATGTTTTCATGCAGAGTTTTTCTGTGTTCCTTATAGGTATTAGGATGCCTTTAGTTTGGGATATTTGATATTTTATTTGCAAAACACAGGTTGACAAAGTAGCTATTTGTTTATTGCTGCAATAACTGTAAAGAACTAGTCAGCTGTTACTCAGCTTGACATTTTGATTTTTTTTATCACACCTTACACATATATACATTATATTAGTCATCTAAACAATTCTTTTAGAGCTGGCAGTGGTGGCACACGCCTTTAATCCCAGCAGTTAGAAGGCAGAAGCAGGCAGAACCAGGATGGTGTTCGAGGCCATCCTGGTCTGCAAGAGCTAGTTTCCCAGACAGGCTCCAAAGCTACAGAGAAACCCTGTCTTAAAAATAAATAAATAAATAAATAAATAAACCGAAAAGATCCGTCTCAGGCTTTTATTTATTTTCAGAATACAAAGCCCTATAAGTATATCTGTGCACATTAAGGTACAATAACCAAACCAAGGGGTACAGGAAATGGGAAGGGCTATACGGAGAAAAGGGAAGGGTCAAGTGATGTAATAAAATGTATCTTGAAAGTTTTAAAATAAAAATATCATATAAATAAACTTGACAGAAAAAAGTAGAGTGATATTTTTGGAAGTTATCATGATTCCATTTGTAATTTTTAAAATTTGATTTTACAGATCAGTTGTTGATACTTTTGGATGACTATTTCATTGTTGGGTTTATTAGGTATTAGAGAGTATCCATTATAGTAGCAACCACCACTATATGTATCCAGGAAGAAATTTCCAGAAAAAGTCATGTTTTAAGATCCAGATAAGCATGTTTGCTACCAATTTGATTCCTCATTGTGCTAAATGTGACTTTGGGCCCATTGTTTATATTTTAAAGGCATTAAGGAAGGTGCCTGAAAACCATGTCATATTGAGTTAATGTTTAGAGTACTTATCTTTCCTGTGTTCCATTTATCTCTTTTTATTCGGATAAATATTCATTATCATATTTATCATTAAGTCATTAGTATATGACAACCTTCGCCAGAAGCTTATGTTAAATTCAGAATTGCTATCTTAAGAGGCAAGAAAAAGTAAAGGATGTTTGTCTTCTGTGAACCACATATTTTTGACCCACAAATGCTTACTTAACACATTCACATGACTGTAAACAAGGAGGAAAACAAATGCTTACCATCTGCACATGAAAACCTGTCCAATCATGGGAAATTGGAAATAATACATTTCAAAGATTCAATTGAAGAAATACTACAGAGGATTTGGAAGCAGGGTTAATACAACATCCAAAATAAAATAACAAAATAAAGCTAGCCCAAAATTCTTCCAAAATGCCTGAGCACAACAAAACAAAGTGGAAAAGTTCTTCTGAAGACTCTTAGGTGTATGTGCCATGCTTTGAAAGAAAATGGTTCTCAAAGGCTTACAGGGAGTAACACTATTAGATGTAGACTCATTGGAGTTGGTGTGACTTTGTTGGAGGAAGTGTGTCATAGGGGATGGGCTTTAAGGTCTCAGATGCTCACAGTCTTTTCCTATTTCCTTTGGATCTGGATATAGAACTCTAAGTTATCTCTCCAGCACTATGTATGCCTGTGTGTCATCATGCTTCCCACCATGATGACAGTGGACTAAATTTCTGAACTGTAAGCCAGTTCCAGTTAAATGCTTTCTTTTATAACAGTTGCCATGGCCATGGTGTCTCTTCACAGCAATAAAAATCCTAAGTAAGATGGGGGAGTTACATGTTGATTCAGAAGCAGAATATCATGAGGGGGGTAACAGTGGAAATATAATTTAATATATAATAAATAGAGTAAAAATGGAATTATTATTCATCTACCATAAGAGCCATCTTTCATAATTTAGTGTTTCCATCGTCCCAAAAGAAACGTTACAAATTACAGTCCTATTCTTGTTTTTCTCCTTCTATCCCCTGCCGTCTACTAATCTTTCTTTTTCTATGAATATATCTGTTTTGAACATTACACAAAGTAGTCTGGTTAACTAAACTAGCCTTTAGTTTCTATTTACTTGGTTTATATAAAATGGTTTTAAGGTTCATGTATGTTGT